>NC_084952.1:20532060-20832060 GCF_949316205.1 Platichthys flesus
GGCAGAGAGTGGCGTATTAAGGGGACGGTAACACTGAGGTCAAAATATGAAAAGTTAAGTTTTTCCAAACTCTCTTCGTTTAGGAGCGCCTCATTTACTCCCCCCTGAACACCAGGTGGAGGGGAGGACATGTGGGAACAAACCCACTGGTTCCAGGTGGTGGGAGGGAGAACACACTCAAGTGTACCTTAAGTAACTCACTGTCAGAAGCACATTGGCAGCACATCAGAACGGAAATGAAGCATAAAGTCAGGAAGTTGAACGCAGCAATAAAAAAAAGTTACCCCCTGTACTTCAGGATATACAAAGTGCAAAGTACTGCGTCCAGGAAATGTAAATATGTCTTAAAAAACTAATTTATCAACAACTACAGTTTATATTATAAGTGATTATACTTCATGAACCAACCAAAACATCACAGCTGTTCTGAAAGAGGCATAGGGAGGAGGATTTCCCAGGTACTACGAGAGAAATACTTTTATTTTGGTGAAATCTTGCAATCACTGTGCTGACAATGCACCTGGAAACACAAGATGACCCACATGTATATTTGCTTTTTAAGCGATGTGGGCTCCGGATAGAAACGTCTAAACTGCATATGTCTTAATCTAACAATGGTACTTACCTTGAGCTTGGCACACTTTCTGTGAGTTGTTATATAGGCCCATTAATCTCAACATCTTCAAACTGAATGCAAGAGCTTGAGGTATGTGTCCTACAAATATTTTGCACATTGCTACGCCTCTTGTAGTTTTAGGTGCATTTCTTTGAACAAATAGCCCTGAAGCATGTTTAAATTGCAGGAGCTGTTAATCCCCAAGTTGCCTAGTTAGTTCAGGGATAAAATCAAGATGCACTTGTCTTTAGAAAATATCCTCCCCTACAAAATATCAATAAACTATCTCATGGTTCAGCAACAGAGCAACAAGATGTAATCGGACAGCTGAGATTACCATCACACACACACACACACACACTCCCCTGGGGCTACAGTGTAATACGAAGATGATAAAACTCATCTAAAACACAGAGAGAGGGAGAGGGAGGAGATGAGGACAGACAAAAGTGGAACAGAAGTTAAGAGGAGAGGAAAGAAGAAGGAAGAAGGGGAGATTAAATAAATGTGAAATGGAAGGAAAATAAACAATGGTAGTGGAGGGAGACAGAAAAGAGGAAAGCACTAATAGAGATTAACGAGGAGAGGAGAGGAGAGGAGGGAAGTGAGGTGAAGAGAAGAGTAGAGGAGGGAAGTGAAGAGAAGAGGAGAGGAGAGGAGAGGAGGGAAGTGAAGAGAAGAGGAGAGGAGAGGGGAGAAATGAGGTGAAGTGAAGAGGAGAGGAGAGGAGTGAAAAGGAGACAAATTCCCTTTTAAACTCTTTACGGGTTTACAAAGAGCACACTCAGTCCAATGACGTGCTGATGGCTGATGAGAATCATGTTCGTCCAACCAGTCAACTGATTTTATTGATACCAATGCAGTACACACACACACATAGTTGTGTTCAATGACTTCAGAGGACACAGATTTACATTGATTCCATGGAGACTCTTACCTCAACCATGGTAACTGCTTGCCTCACCCTAAACTCACCTTAAAACGAGTCTTCAACTTAAAATTGAATGAAGTATGTTATTGAGACAGTGTCCCCATAAAGAAGACGAGTTTCCATAATGTGTAAAGAGATCAGAGGAATCGTTTTTAAAAGTCCACCAGAAGTGGCTAAGCTAGTGGTTGTTAGCATTTCCGATGGTCCCTGAATGCACCTCTTCAGAAGCTATCAGTGGACTTTAGGCTAAAAACAAAGTGAAAATGACGTCATTTGGAGATGAATGTGAATGTCTGGGCTTGTGGACACACTGATGACACCACAGGAGCAGTATGGAGGCATGTTGTGGTTATTTATTTGTTTACGTCTATAGAGTTCTTCAATTGTAGCTTTTTGTGGATTCAAAAACTTCACCCATCCCTCCAATGACATAGAGACGAGTAGAGAATGAGTGCATTCACATTCCTGGGTGAACTTTCCATTTAAGGTCCCCAAAACATGAGTAATACCTGGAAACCGGAGCTGCAATCGCCGCTTTGATCACTAGTTAATGAATTGTCAACATCCCCCCACTGTCTACATACACACATATAGACAAACAACCTAACCCACACATAAAAATATAAATCTGCAAACTGGCTAATCTCGCTGCTTAGTTAGCAGCCTACTCACCCTAAACACACACACACACACACACACACACAAACACACAGAGAGTCCTCAGGTCCACTATAAATCCTTTATTATCAGCAGGCTTTACTTTGATCAGGCAAATGGGTCAGCCGTTAATGTGTGTGTGCATGAATGAGCGTGTCCGGTGTGTGTCTGTTTGTATTTAAGGCCAAACCTGATTTATTCAAAAGATTGCAACCATTGGAAAAGGACAAATATATTTCATACTGTATGATGCTGCAGTCGTGACCAGCCTCTAAAAGAGAAGCCATGTTTCGGCACATTAAAAATGTCAGGCTCATGTTTTAACATTAGTGTGTTTATAGAAACAGAATCTGTAAAAAAAAAGAAGCCCAAGCATAACACGAGGGCGACATTTTTACATAAGCGTAGCTAACGTTACGCACTTGAGACCACCAGCTCTTCACCAGAGAAAACGCAGGCAGCCGAGGGCGGGAACAGAAGCGCCCACTGGCATCATGAAATGCCTCCTGGGTAATGTAGTTTAGTTAGGGCTATAAGGAGTTGTCCAGACAACTGGAAAGGGCAGATAGGAGAACCAGCAGCATCAAGGAAGTACCGCAGCACAAAAACAACTTTTCACTGGAAGTCAGTCAGTGCTGCACAACACGATAACACCGTGTCATTCTGTCAATGGATGCGGGGATGAGACTTTTTAAATGACTTCTCGACTCGCTCACTGAGTGGGACGAGACCTTATCGTGTCAAATGTGAGACAATGAAATTGTGGCTAATGTGAAATGATTTGGAGATAAATTGAAATTGATACACTTTACACTCTGTAATTAAGTATATAATGAGGGAAGGAATAGCGATGAGGCGTCATGATGAACGAGCAGATTATGATGAATGGATAGTGTGTTTTCACTCTGATCATCACTGGTTGATTTACAGCATTCTTTCTATTTTCTCTTTGCTGTACATCGGGGGTGTTTTTGTTGAATAAAGAGATACACAATACACAACGAATCATTAAATTATCTTTCCTTTTCTGTTTCTCTCCATCTCCTCTCATTTTCTCTAACTGGCATTTGCTCAGTGTTGACATTATTGCCATCATTAATTTGAGCCTTATCTGTGATCCTATATATGTGTGTGTGTGTGTGTGTGTGTGTGTGTGTGTGTGTGTGTGCATTTGTGCTTGACTAAGTGCATGACTGTCCCTGCAGTCATTTTGAATCACTGCAGGAAACCTGGTGACAGTAGCCAATTACAGGCCATACACAGCTGTATGCCCACACACACACAAACCCACACACACACACAAACACACACACACACACACACATGCACACAATGTTGCATTGTAAATGTCTGCCCAATGTGTTCACTCAACAATATTCACTGATCAATCGTAGCAGCATTTAAAAATAAAGCAGATATTCTTGCCTTCCATCATGGTCGCTCTCTGTCTCTCTCTGTGTTTCCGTGTTACTCTCTTAATCCTTGATTTGTCAGACAGTGAAGAGCCAATTACAATCCAAGCTTCTTCCGGCTGGTCTCCTGCTGGTTGGCCAAGAGCTGACCAATCAAAGGTCTCATGGTGGGCAGAAAAGCTGACCGGAGGAAATGTCATCTTGCTGAGCCGAGGTGTCTCTGTCAGTTAATGGAACATGGATGTACAGCTAGTCCTCAGCAGTCATTTTCACATGCACAACACTTGTGTCTTCTGTGTCATCGTGGCCTTCTATTCCCTGGTTTGTAGAGAATAAAGGCCTCATGTAAAACAATGCACATGAGCTTCAGTTATTTAATCATGTGAGAATAAGAGTCACAAAAGAAGCAAAGAGGCTTTTCTTTGTCTTTTTCTCTGGGGGAACTTTTTCACTGAGGGCACATCGTTCACTCACGAACCTGTCACCAATCCATTTGCCACACTGTGCCAACTTGTTCAGCAATGTTATTTTCCAAAAAGCTATTGTGTTCCGTTGAGGCGTGATGCAACACCAATCCATCATGCTCTTTTTGGTGGCAAATAAGAGTGGAAGTGGGATTAGCAGAGAAGGTGAAAAACTCTTAAAGCGTCACTGCCGCTTTTTCCATTACGTATAATACAGAGTTGCTCAGTGTGTGATTTTTCTGACGCACCAAAGTAGTTTCATGTTTTTCATGTCAGCTTGTTGACGGCCCAGTTTCTGGATATTTTATACTCAAAAAAGACTTTCTATGACATGGAGTCTGTAAGATATGAACTCCTACAAGGAAGCTAAGCGTTTATTAGCTTATTTACAAAATGTACAACCTTTTTGATCATTAATTAATCATTTTTCATTTCTTTGAGATGTTGTCATTATTCTATGTTTTCTATTAATCTGAATAGTATATTCAGGTTTATATAAAAACGTGAACATATAGATTAATAGTTGATGCTTAAAAAAAATGTAATGCATGAAATGATTGAAAAAATCTATCAAAAACAAGTGGAGCTCAGTTGTATTCCTCCACTCTCATTGTAACCTCATGAAGACACAATTTAAATGACAGGATTTTGAACTGCTGAGGTCTTCAAAAAGGCACCTCTCCTAATGTTGTTCATGAAATTGACACAGCTCCGCTCTGGATTCAAGTCTTGAAAAGTTACATTTTGATGTATGATGACAAACCACCACAGAAGCCTCAGTGCAGTTAGATGTGACTGAAACCCTCACTTTGTCCATGTCCACTTTAAGTCTGAAGAAGCACAAGTTACTAAGTACATTTGTACCATAGCTAAAATACCTGGCATGCACCTACAAGAGTCTCTCTGAGTGTCTTTGCCCTGACCACCCCCCCTCCTGTGTATCCAAACACATATTCGTTAGACTGCAGCAAAGCATGACTAACTGAGCGGAAAGTTTAATTTGGGCTCCATCCAGAGCCTGTTCCCTGTAAAGTCTGGCCTTTACACACCAACTCCATGCTCTTGAGTGTCTCACAGAGACTGGAGCTGCAGAGAGATGTTCGCAGCCAGCGTCTGTAGCCAATCCCCGCAGTCCGCTCTGGCACTGGAAGTGATCTGCCTGGGTTTGAACACAGGGATGTTCACACAGATACTGAGGCCTGAGGCCAAACCGAGTGGGAGGCATCAAGAGTCACTTCCTCCCAATTGCTCAAAGAGGGCAACTTCTGAAATACAAAGCATCTCGCTTACTCTTTCGGCATCCATGTTTTTCTCTCCCGGCCTTCTTCTTCTTCTTCTGTACATCTGTATCTTCTGTAAGAGTGCAACTGCTCTCTTTCTTAAAATACTCTTCTCTCCACAATGCTAGGGATTCTTCCTCTCTTAACTTGAGCAAGAAGGAGTGAAAAGGAAGGAAAAGATTCTCTATAACTGCCAGCAATGATCTTTCCAGCTTGTCTCCTTTTCCAGTTTGTGTCCTGCAGTCCCCTTCTCATGGTGTAGGTACAGGTGAATGATGTGCTCATACAGTGATGTATTCTAGGAAGATGCAATGTGCTACTCCTTTCCTCATCATTGTCAGTGGCGTTTCACAGACAGATATTTCCTCTTCTTCTTTTCTAAACCTCTGCCGCTCCGGTGCTCCATGGGCATCAAGCCCCCTTCTCACTCTAAATTAACCCGCATCTCAAATCTAGATCACGCCTTGACATAATTTAGATGGAGTTCATTTACTGCACGCTGGACATTCAAATATGACTAAGCCCCCTCGTAATCTGAAGATACAAAGATACAGAATTTGCCTTGAGAGTTTTTGCTGCCGTGTTTCAGAAAAATGCAGCTTTCATCCCAATGTTTACTAAATAAGGTGAGGTCTCCAATCCTCTGGAACAGTGCTCTGCCCGACTGAATCATCACTGATCTCTGGCTGCATTTACACTGGATTGCGTGTTTTCCGTATTTCATGCCTGATCATCCGGGAGCGAGGGCACAATTTCTATTGGAAATTACAGTTTTAGTTTCATACTCATTCAATTTTCAAAATCCAAACAACTGGAATGATGATAAGGTTATCTGAGTAGATTCCAGATATTTCTGTGCGTGCACAGCAACTGAGGTTTGCAGTAATTGGTTGACTAGGATTTGCCTCTTGCCTCTCTCTCCTTACCATTGGAGAATGGCAGGACCACCTCAATATGTTGGGGGCTGCACGGAAGTCATCTGAAATCTCTTCCCTCTGTTTGTTCATACCTGTTTTTTATTAGGTAATTTTCGGCTCAACAACAGGAGAAAATTGTGCATTGATGGAAAAAACAAGGCAGTGGTCTCTCACTGTGTTCTTTGTGATGAAGATGTAAATGCATCATTATATCTATGATGCAAACTAAACGTGTGCAACAATGCAGCAATTAACCTAGCATATACATTTGGCATTCCCGGCTACTCCTGCCTTCATATTTAATTCTCCATTACACTGAACCCTGAAAGGCTCCCGACGGTCAGAGAAGCATTGGTAACTTCGTAGCCTGCTGCCATTTACGAGTGTGTGGGTGAAAGAGAGGCGAGTTGTCAAGCACTCTGGATAAAAGGGCTTTATAAATGCAAACATTTATCATACCAATGAATAAAGGTTAAGATAATGCCGTTTCTGCTGTGCTGAGACTCTTGCTCCACCTCTGTGGAAGTGCAATACATAATTTGTTGAAGAGCAGAAAGTGGCAAATATATCTACTATAAATCTCTGTGTCTCAGTCGGTCTGTTTGTGGAATGTATATCTCGACAACTGTTCATCTTTTCGACTTCACACTTGTAGTGTGTATTGTTAAAGGCTCAAAGAAGACCACTGTTTAAACCTTGTGCTGGCTCACAAGGTTTAAACCAAATAAAATCATGCCAGATTTCTCTACTGCTCAACTTCTTCTAATGAGAATGACCCACCTCTAATTTCTAACAAAGACCTAAATGCATCAAAATCACCTCTGTCCCTAAATCACACTCTTCTTTTCCTCCTGACTCTTAATTCACTCTGTCTTTTGTCGTCCCCTGATATAAAGGACGGATGGTGGACCAAGGAAAGAGGGATGGAAAGGGAGATAGATAAATTGATAGTGATGAGGAGGGATTAACATTGGGAGAGACTGGTCGACAGAAGAGATTACAATGGAGGAGGGTGATGCTCTTACAATTGTACAGAATTATACGGGGCGTTACACCATGTGTGTGGGTGTGCATGCGTGCAGAGGTTACACTGGGGCGGTGGGCAGCATTGTGGAAAGGACGATTGGTGTTAAATTGGGGTGAAAAGAGGCTTAGGTGGAGATAGAGGGACTGAGCGAGAGAGAGAGGGAGAGAAAGCAAGGCAGAGATGGTCACCCTTCACTCCACACATGGATTAGAGGCTATAGAGACATTGACAGACTCAAAACCTGGCTCACACTGCTGAAACCCTGCAGACACACACACACACACACACAGACCCACAATTCATTATGTGTCCGCCCTAACTGCTACAGTATATTTAGCAGTGGAGGAGCATGCTCCTTGTTTGCCTATCATTTTTTTTTCCAGATGTGCTGAGATTTATCAGCTGGATTTAAAGGTCTCGACAGACTGGGCACATTCTGAGACTGTTCAGATGGGCAATATTGTCACCATCGATGACAGCAATATTTTTCATGGCGCGCTTCTTCTTTTTATTATCCACAGTGGCTCTGCATGCATACAGAATCTCTAATTCCTCCGAAATGAGAAACTCAAAGCACGTGTTTAGCAAAGATCCGACTTGATAAAGCTCTCTGTGACTTTGTGGCCTGTTGTTCAAGTTTTCAGACTCACACGGTTGAATGCTAATATGCTGTGATCTTCTTTTGAATCTGGAAGCAGCCTCAGCAGAACAAACTCCTCCTAAGGTCTTTATGACTTGGAGTCTGCAGACGCTTTGGCACGTTGGTGCTTTGGGCTAAAACGTAGAGCGCTGGAAAGAAAGCCAATCAACAAAGTTAAGACAACTCATCCTGAGGTGAATAAAAAAAATATCATGGCAACCATCTGACGGTTTGTATGTTTCAGCTCTATCAATTTTACATCACAGCTCAACATTTTACAAGATGTTTGATGCCCAATTTCTGAAGTTTATTTCATACCTGCCTTGGACCAATGACGATGTGATGTGATGTGATTCAGTCTCCAGTAACTATAGATTTTGTCGCACAATTATCTTTAATTACCAAACTCCTAAAACTTATTTAAGCTGCTTTACGAATTATAGTGAAAAGTAGCAAGTCTTGTAATGTTGGATTGTCATTTCAATGAGGTTTCACAGCAAATTAGAGATTCTGTCCCATTCACAAAATAACTATTGTAAACCTCGCCTTCTCTCTGATGTCACAGAAACCCAAGCACATTTTAAATGAATGGAAGCCAACCACTGCCAAGTGCATCAGGAACAACACATCAAAATAGGATCTTAAACATGCATCTGAGAATTTAGCAAAAATTTACCATTTACCTTTGAACCATAACATATGATATTCATAAGGATTATAGATGGTTAATGATTATTATATGAATTGCCAACAAATAATTTATGCTTTAAAAATGTATTTGCAAGCCATTAATTAGGACAATGTTTAGGTAAAATATATAATTAGACACAGTTCAAAAGCCCTTCATGCAGAATGTAAAATCATTGGTGTGCTGCAGTGCATCAAAACCAGTTTCTAACCATTATAAAAATACATTTTCCTAATTGGTGCAAAATGTTGCCCACCCACTTTCACCAAGTATCATTACCTCGATCTTACCTTCAACTAGCCAGAGAACAATTTCACCAAAGTACAAAGTACAAAGTACAAAGATGGAAGTTTGCTAATATTGCCACTCATTTGTTTTGGAGGGAAAGGATTAATTTCTATTTATTCCTTTTCACCCAGACGGAGGGAGGAGAGAGAGAGGCAGAGGCAAACAGGGGAAGAGAGGGAGAGAGAGGGTTCTCTGTCCAAATGAGTTTAGTTTAATTAACATTGTCATTGTTTGAATGGAGAAGACAATCTCCAGGGAATTACAAGATAATGTGCTGCTGATGTTTATCTCTTGAGCTAACCCAGGGCCATTTGTAATAACATTTTTACTGATGGTGATTTATTGCGACAGCCATTTCATTGATTTCTGTACCAGCTGGCTGAACAGATTTTATGACTGTGTAAGCGCTTGTGTCAAGCCCTTTAATATTTTATTGTGCTTTTAATCATGACTCAAATTACTTTCATTTCGAGTTATTTGTTCTCCATAACTGCAGAATTAAGCGGAAATTATACTTTGGTCTTTGGCCAGTTGTTTTAAACAGGGTTCTCATTCTTAACTTCAGTTAGAAATAGTAGCTCATGCTGGCTCCATTTCTCACTTTCATCTCGTCTTTTCCAATTGTCCAACACTCTTTGGCTTTGTTGTGACTTTTTGCTGACCACAGTACAAGTAAAGAAGACAAGCGGGGAAGTTTCTCAAGGCACAGCTCAACCCATTCCTACCATGTAATTGGCCAACCAACCGTCAGCCTTTTACCTGTTGACTCATCACCACAGCTGAGGTACATGTATCTTCCCATTGCTCACAGAGGGCTCAAACTTTGGACCCTGTGTGTGCGCAAATGCTGAAGTTATAATTCAATGTTAATTATTGCAAATTTCTATTACATGGTATATACAGTAGGTAGTTAGAACTGTTTAGCTGTTTTCAGACATGCACTTTAGAAAATGTCCAGACTGTGAGGTACAGACTTTTCCTAGATTTAGCCTTTCACAGTGTGCAGTATGCAAGACTTAACATAAAAATTCAACTTTCGAGACCACCTGCTGTTTTCAACATATCACGCCGGCGTTGGACCCTATCACCTAAATTTCCTTAAGGGAGAGTTCACGGAAGAATTAAAACTCCCTTATTATCTATTCACCACTAGGCCGATGGAGGGGTGGGTGAAGTATTTAAGTCCAAAACACTCTTTTGGAGTCTTGGGGGTAAATAATTGAAAGCGGATGTAGCGATGCTAACGTGCACCCTGCGCGTGACCTTGGCTTGATTCCAGAGGAGCATATCAGAGGACATTTTGCCTAAATGACGCAGTTTCGAGCAAAAAAAAGGTGTGCAGGACAAAACATTTGATTTGAAAAGGGGGGCAAGTCAAGTGTCACATGGAAATTATGGTTCTCTCACTCAAGGAAGTAAAGCAAAAACACTCCAATCCCGGGGCTAATGCTTGGGTAAATGGCTTCTCAGGGTTCACCAGCCAGTTCAGGCCTCCCGCTGTGTGAGTTTGATTGGACTGTACCTACCTGGGCCCAGTGATGGGCCTGTAAACATAATGCAGTCAACTGTGATGTGGAAGTGGTAACCAGCATTGTTAACAAAGATGATTTTATTCCCATCACAACTGGGATGTTTTCAGGCTTTTGAGAAAACCAGAATTCTTGATGCTACTCTGCAGAGTCTTAACATCCCTGGTTGTTTTCCCCCATTTTGATATCTTCTTATCAATAATCAACTAATTATTTAAACGATTTCAGAGATGTAAGAAAATGTTACCCAGAGATGGGTGATGTCACATGATATTTGGAATGCAACGTATACAACCCCACATGTCTTCATTTGATTTGTACATCTAAACACGGAACATGTTTTAACTTCATTACATACAACTGCTGTCCTTCTATTGGTTTTATCCCATGTTTCTTCTGTTGATCTTGTAATTCTTTAGAATATGGAGCAGCTCGGTCACACCGCTTAATCTGTTTTAACTCCTTGCATCCAATCTCACAATTGCCTCTGTAAATACATACTCAGTATCTTTAAGCTCACACCTCAGACATGCCACTCCTCTCCCTCATTTTTTGATGAATAATCCTCTCCTCTAAATCTAGGACTACATCTTTATTCAGTAACACAAATTGGTTCTTCAAAAACATAATCTCTTCTCTGAGAAATATTTAGGTCACTGAGGAAGCGGTGCTGCCATGAAAGATGTTTTATAACAGCTCGCTTCAACCCATGCTGTGCTGGTCTTCATCTGTAGCATTCAGCTCTGTGGTTATGTCTGCAAAGTCTTTCATGCCACAGGGCCCAGTCACACCAGAGAGTGACACCGCAAAATCAATGACACGTTAGCTAAATGTTTGGCTCTAGAAGCGTGGTGACATGGGTTATGATCACATGGCTTGTGGGTGAGCTACTACTGATGGCAAGCAGATACATGCCAGCTCTATTCAACCACAATCACCCCTCTGCAAACTTCGACATGTACTTTTTTGTCTACCCCCAAAAGTAAATGCCGGTTGCCATAAGACATTCTACTGTTTCTTGCTCTCACATTTTCTCATTCTGCATTTAGATGTAGAGAGACTTCAGTGAAGCTGGGCTCAGACCACACAAATTCGTTATCTCATCAAGGCTAATTCATTCTGCTTTTGTTTAAGATTACTGCAAAGAATCAGAAGCGATAGAGCAAACTAACTCACTAGCCAGTCTCTATTGTGTTGGTTTTGTTCCCACCTTCTTGTGTGTCATCATTTTCAAATCGTGTAGTGTGTGCATGTTTGAGACTACAGAGGAGGGTATGTGAGGATTATCCAGCCCAGCTATAGCCAACATTTTTCTTAGGCCACTTGCTATTTCTTCAAGCAAAGAGCCCAATCCACTAATCAAGTAGGATCTCTAAATGTTGTGATTGAGTCCCTGCTTTTTATTATCTTTCTTTCTTTTACAAGCACGACCAGTTTATTTTTATGCTCATTAAGTATCAGGTATGGGTCTGTTTCATTATTTAACATGCTAGGTTGAAAATGAATAATTCAATTATTCACAAAACCCATGGCTTCCTGTACCTGTACCTGTATATATATATATATATATATATATATATATAAGTATAGTTCATTTTCAGAAAAAGAGTGTATGCAGCGATGTGAAAAATGAGCAGGAAATTGCTAAATGTCACTCTGCTAAACCACAGCGGGCAGATATTAACATTTGGACCTATGACATTTTAATGGAGTGGACAGGGGGAGATAATTTGGGAAGGACCATATTGTTGTTCATTACTGGGCCTCCCTCAGCGAGGTGCATGAGCACATAACATGTACGATGACCAGCAGCAGCTGTGTGTGTGTGCGTGCGTGCATTTGTTTGTGTTTTCCTACATCTCTACCTGTGGTGTGTGGCAGAGAGAAATGATGGATGGATGTCAACGGCAGGTCTCCCTCTCATTCCCCCTGTGTGCGTGTGTGTTTGTGAAATAATAGGTGTGAGTGCAAAGGTCTGTATTTGTCCAGACTACATTAAACACCTGTTCACTGGCCTAATGTGCATGGCCCTGTGTCCCCAGGCTGCTGCAGTACTGGAGCAGCAGCTGACATCCTGCACATGTCCACAAGAACCACAGTGTGTAGTGTGTGCACACTAAAGCCATGTTTTATTTTTATGTTTGATCTAAAATAAGACTTTTTTTTCCTCACACATAAATAACAAACCTGTTTGTACTGGGAGCATCACACACATTTCTAGGAAATGAATAATTAACCCTGCATGATCATAACTGAAAAATTCTACAAAATACAAAAATGTACAGTTTTTCTCAATGTCTGAAACTCAAAAGAAAAGTGATTGACTTGTCGAGAGCGATTCAGACCAAAAAAAGATCTGTATATAGAAAATGAAAAGGAAAAGACAACAGGCTGGTGTGTGAGCTTGTTGCTTCATGTACAGGTTAGACGATGAAGTTGTGTTTGTGTCATAAACCCACGACTCAGAAAGCAAATGATTGCTAGGTCCAAGTATAATGTTCAACTTCTTTTGCTGTCTCTGCAGCCAAAGAGAATTACATTTTTTTTTTTTTCAGTGCATCAAAAATGGAATTCACAGGTGTTGGCGGCAGAAATCTCCAGGATCAGTTTCTTAAAATTCCCCAAAATAAACTAATATTATTCTCATAACTCAACATGACAAGGATGATGTGAATATTTTTATTCTGTCGTTACTGTCAACTTACCCTGCAGGGTTGCCAGTGTTTGGATTATGTATCTTGGAGACAATTAGTGAAGGCAAAAAAAAACAACCTTTACCCTTTACCATTTACTTTTTTGAATATAATTTTTTATATAAAAATGTATTTTGTATGAGTATAAATCAATAATACCGCGCAACTTAATGGACCTTAATAAGTTGCCTATTGTTCGGTCTAATTCGGTAAAGCTCTTTGCTAATGACTCCAACATCGGCCGCTGACATGACTGTCACCATAATAACCTGAGTGCAACAGCGCCACTTAACACTGACATTAGCACACGGCTGTCTATGCGTACAACAGGTATACGATTGATTCTCACAACCTTATTGAGAGCGTGTGGCAGCCATGTTAGGGCCTAGCAGTAAATCTCACCCTGATACGCGTTGTCCATCACTTGTAATTGTATAGAGGGGACTTTAATAAGCTTGCAGGGTGTCAGCTCAGTCAGTTATCATATGGATAATGTCCTCAGCATCCATGCTTCTGTCATGGCTGTCAGGGCAATCGAATTAGCATGACTAAAGCCCTCCACATTAACATCACTGAGGGTGATGGCTCACTCCTCTAACTGCACTACTTTACATTTATGGAGGTGGTAATGACCGCTCACCCTCCACAAGTTCTCTCTCTCTCTCTCTCTCTCTCTCTCTCTCTCTCTCTCTCTCTCTCTCTCTCTCTCTCTCTCTCTCTCTCTCTCTCTCTCTCTCTCTCTCTCTTTCCTGGATGTGTGTGTCGGACTTTTTTCTCTCATCCCTCCTCCTTTCATTCTTCACCTCTGTGTGTTTCGTTTTCCGTGATACCTGCCCGCGCTCCATTTTTGTCAGTTTTAATTATGTCTAATGATTGATTCTGCGTAGCTCTGCCATTATATTGTGATTACGCAAGTTGTCAGGCTCTCACACACCCACACACGTACACGCTAATACACACAGACACACACACAAACATGCACAAAGATAGTGGTGAAAGCCTAATGAAGTGTCAGCAGTCTTGCAGCAAGCAATATTGGAACCCAAACAATGAAAATAGTACACACACACACACACAAACACACACACACACACACACTTGCACATGTCCAGCCACATGTCAAAAGAGTCTTGTCCTGCAGCTAATAATGTGTCACTACTGCTGACACTGCACTATCTACTAAAGCAACACTGCTCTTGTGTGTGTGTGTGTGTGTGTGTTTGTTTGTGTCTGCGCATTTAGATGTGTGTGTGGGTTGAGTGAATTAAGTCGGCTGTTGTGAAAACACACCAGAAAGGCTTTTATATTAATGGAGGAGTGCTGATGTGTGAGCGGCTCCTGTGAAGGTTCAGTTATCCGTTCATTTCTCTGCCAGACCTCAGACACCAGTTCGAAACGGCCTCTTTGGAATAGATCAGTGTGTTGAGTGACCCAGATATTTACAAAACTGTGGCCTGAAAGCATGAATGATGTTAAGGTAATTATTCCGACCGCACTTATTTGTACATAATTTAGCTGAATGATTCACTGGGTAGTGTGTATGGTTGCAGGCACAGATTGATATTAAAGGCGGTTCAAAGCAAAGAAATCAAATGAGGTGATGTCAGTAAACTGCCCTTAGCACGGTCCATGCACTTACCTGCTGATCTAAAGTGAGAGGAAGTACCTGATAAGGCTGTGCAATGCACTGACAAAAGGCATTAGAAGTTCATTATTTGTGATTTTAAATATTTTATAATATTAAATCTTGAAAATGTTTTATAAGGAAGGAAATATAATCAACATGAACATTTTCTAAGCCTGAATGATTCACACGCTATGCGTCCTCCATACAAGTCTTCCTATACTTGTCCTAAACTAACTGTAATTTAAATAATTCTGTTATCTATGCTCCAGAACTTTGATGGTTGCTAAGAGCACAAGAGCCAATCCCAGCTGACATGGGGCGAGAGGGAGGGTACATTGGCCAGTGTATGGCAGGCCCAACATACAGAGACAAGCAATCATTTACTCTCACCTGCTTAACCTAAAACCATCTGCATGTCTTTGGACCGTGGGAGGAAGTCAGAGAAAACCCACACAGACACTGGGAGAACACGCTAACTCCACACAGAGGCCCCTGCCAAGCTGGGGACTGGAAACTACCATAGCTGTGACTTCTCTGCCCTTCTCTGCCCTACATGATGTAAGATGCTTTTTCTAAAGCAAAGCGGTCCATAAATATAGGTGAGAAGGTGGGCGGCTCGTCTGACACGCCCCCAAATAAAGCGACAGAAGAGGCCGACATGTCCTGGAAGCAGCTGACCAATCACAACAGAGCAGGTCAGACTGAGATTTAACAGGAGTGGGCGCTGAAAGTGTTTCAGAGAGAGGCTGAAAACAGAAGCTGCAGAAATGTACAGTATGAGGATAAGAGGTTTTCTGGACATTAGAGCATGTAAAACCTTTCAGGTAATAAACAACATTATGAACCTGAATATAAGCACAATATATCTTCTTTAGGAAGTCTGTTTTAGTATCATAGATACTGGTAAAGCTCTCCTATGCAAAATCACTTTTCAAAACAAATCCACAACCTCAAATTTACAGGCTCAATAACGAAACTGAGCTGCAGAGACATTTATCATCAGTTGTATTTAAAAACAGATTTGATGACTTGCTCTGAGTGTTATTCGCTGCTCGAAGTCTCTTATCTCGCTTCATGTGTCACTGAGGAGGCTTCACAAAAACACCAGAGAAACCAAGCATGTTTGTTGTCTGAGAAGTTGAGCTGAGTGGATTTTCTGTGCTTGTTAAAGCTGAGTGTCCCCGTGTGTTACAGTCAAATTAAAATGCAATATAATGTGTTTGTGTCTGTGTGCTTGCTGTTGCGCCACATCAAAGTCATCATTAGCAGAGAATATTAAGTCACACAGGTATATGTGTCGACACAGTTTCAAATGCAAAAATTCCCCACCGCTGTCATCATTAGCTAGGTAGACAAAAACACACACAAACACACACACACCCATTGTGTCGTGTGGTTTGTGGCTGTGGCAGATAGCTTATATTATACAGCTGAGGAGATTCAGAACATGTCTGTTTGCATTACTGTGGTCTCTCTACCTGTCGCTCTTCTCCCACTACTCTAGTGACATGTGCCATGTGATAACAATGATACCGGACTCAAAGTTCAATATTATGTATATTATACACATTTTATGTTATTATATGATGATCTACGTATGACTATTTTTCTAAGTTAACATGAGGTGCATGTTTGTCTTGGTTGATTTGATGCCTCATTTTGTGCTCACAGGTCACATCTGTGGTGAATAAAAGGTGTTAATTGTGGTATCATCATGGTCTTTCAATGAAACATTCGGTGAATGAATCATCCATAACCATCTAGAAAGATGGATAAAATAGCTGCTACCCGAGAGTTAAGTCAAAGTGTCTCAATCACCACCTCCTGGCGGACTGCAGTATAGTAAATCCTGCCTTCTCCATGTTAGCAGTCGGGACATGGACCAAGCCAAAAGTCAATTTTCATGTCACATACATTTTTCTCAAAGATAGTTTCTGTCATTTTAGGTCGTTCTTATCCCATTGATGGTTGTGTTCATACTTACCATAAGTTTGGTTTAAATTAGTTATTTGATGCAATGAAAACAGGAAAAAACGTCATTATTGACAGCTGAGACTGACTCAGGATTGGTTGAGCATGTGTATCAGTGGGACCTCGCTCCGGCAGCTCCATCCCCAGATCCCCGCTGCGCAGACTCCACATGGACACGATGGTCATGTTTCTATCTGTGATATTTTTGCTTCATTTCTGGACAGTGGGAGGAAGTGGAGGCATTTTGTCCAACTTCACATCCAGTCTTTGGTTTCAGTACAGAACACTAATAATCAATAATAATTGAAATTTAATTGAAAACCTTTTTTTACCAGTGTGGCTATATTTAAAGAGGATCATCCTTTGACACACATTAGAGTGTTACATATGGTACAATGTTCTCACATGTTTGTTTACTTCCTGCTCATCTCATCTCCTCATCTCATTTCCGTCCGCTTATCCGGGGTCGGGTCGCGGGGGGAGCAGCTCAAGCAGGGGGCCCCAGACTTCCCTTTCCCGGGCCACATTGACCAACTCTGACGGGGGGATCCCGAGGCGTTCCCAGGCCAGTGTTGAGATATAATCTCTCCACCTAGTCCTGGGTCTTCCCCGAGGTCTCCTCCCCACTGGACATGCCTGAAACACCTCCCAAGGAAGGCGCCCAGGGGGCATCCTTACCAGATGCCCGAACCACCTCAGCTGACTCCTTTCTAAGTAAAGGAGCAGCGGCTCTAATCCGAGTTCCTCACGGATGACTGAGCTTCTCACCCTATCCCTAAGGGAGACGCCAGCCACCCTTCTGAGAAAACTCATCTCGGCCGCTTGTACCCGCGATCTCGTCTTTCGGTCATCACCCAGCCCTCATGACCATAGGTGAGGATAGGAATGAAGATCGACCGGTAGATCGAGAGCTTTGCCTTGCGGCTCAGCTCTCTTTTCGTTACAACGGTGCGGTAAAGCGAACGCAATACCGCCCCCGCTGCTCCGATTCTCCGGCCAATCTCACACTCCATAGTACCCTCACTCGCGAACAAGACCCCCAAGGTACTTGGGGTCTACTTCCTGCTGCCATTCATATTTTATGTAAAGGCGTAAAGACGCCTGGCAGTATTGTCGTTGTTGACATCGAGGAAAATATGTGAAGGGCAGTATTTGTGTATACTGCCGTGTTAAGGGGTCTCTAGGCAACATTAGTGTGAACATGATGTGTAGGTGATGATGCCAACTCTTTCTGTGCATCCATTCAGCTGCTCATCCTACTTGTAATACTTTTTCGTTCGCAAACTAATTTCTGTATCCAGCAGTAAGGCTCCTGTATCCCAATTGATTAAGAGCCCTGTTTTCCATCAAGACATCTGAGAAATGTACATTTGTCACAGTTAGGTCACATGATCGTCCCCTCCCTCATTAGAAATGTCAGGTGCTGAGATTGAGGAAGATTTGAACTTCAGTCGTTTAGTTATCAGCATTTTTCTGGAGGCTTATTTTCAGTGGTAGATTTCACATTAGCAAACGGACATGAGGCCAAAAAATAAATAATGTTTGATTATCATCTAATCTCTCACTCTCTGTTGGCTCTGAAATTAAAACCTCACCTCACATCATCACAAACTATTATTTGTCGGGTAAGATGGCCGGCTCTCCGCCTCTCTTCCTCTGTCTCTATCTATTTATCTTGTGCCGATGATATATGAATTCTCTCATGTATATATTCAGAGTCTCAATCTGAATATACAGATTTTAAACAGTGAATAGTGGAGTTGATGTTATTCCAATATTGAAGGAAAGGAGATCAGTGGCTCATGCAATTTTGAAGTAAATGAGCCCAGTGTTGAAAGAGAAAATTAATTTCTTTAGATATCTGATCATCTCTTCTTTGCATTAATCTAAACAGTGAATCTCTTTACTTTACTACACTATAAAGAATGACACAATTCTGTGAAGCATTACAATGCACACTGGAAACCACGTAAAGCCCATCTAATGTTACAACTAAAGCCATCAAACACAATCTGGAAAGCACTGAGAATATATGATGAAATGTGTGTAATGTGCAGAATAAGAAATAGTGGAAATTAACATCTGAGCTGTATTTATCTTTATTTATCTGTGTATTATACAATAAAAATCTACTTTTTATTCATCTGACACTGAACAAGCAAGAAAACAGTGAATTTCTTTTTTTTCTTAAAATTTGACGAGAGCACAGACCTTTCACTGTGGGTTTGGTGACTTTAAGACAAAAAACATCAATTTAAGATAAACCACATTTAAAATGTTAGGTACTTCAGCTGTGAAACTTTCTTTCAATGACTCTTTGAGACAGCTTCTGCAGCATCTGATCATATTCTTTGGCTAAACGTTTTACAGTGTTGAACGCACATTTTAAAGTAAGATGTCATCTGCAGAAAAAAGTTTGACATTTACCAAACAGGAGGATAAATGACTCAGATCATTTCCCAGGAGATTATCATACACAAATTTGTATTCTCTATTTTCCATCTGTCTCTTTTTTGACTACCTGCATTTTTCTGTCTTCCTATTTTGTTGTTTCTCTCTTCCGTTTTCTTCACCACATCCATGTTCATTTTGTTTTTCTCTCACACTTCACTTCACCCTCACTTTTTATCTCCCTCTCGGTTTAATTAATGTTTCACATAGTGATTCGTAACATGCTTAAGGACACACACTCACACACACACACACACACACACATCTGCTCAGTGCTGTTGGACAGAACCCTGGGAGGACATAAGGATGCACATAATTACGACCACAATTAAAAAGCCAGACGTCAAGAACTGGGGGAATTGAGTGATGGGTTTCGTCAGTTGGGGAGGTCAGGTGACCCCCCCCCCAGGTGGGCAGCAGCAGCAGACAGTGAGCGGGTCTTGGATGAACAGATGATCTGGCTTTCCCTCGCTTCCACTCTTCACCTTTCAGCATTTAAATGCGGCGCACTCCTCTGGTCACCGAGCTGAAGTAATTAACTCTGCACTCCTCGAGGCTCCTGGATGCATAAGTGAGTGTGATCAACAGCTTGGCAATTGCTGAAGTCCTGATACCTGAGCCCTTGTAGCTGTTATGTTTTCACAGAGCGGTTCCAAGGGAAATGTCACTTAAACTTTTGGTGTCTGGGCTGTTGCTCCTACCTTTGTTCGGCCATATGGCTACAGGCTACATCCCAGTAGTAGTGGTTGTTTATTTCTTTCTTTTTGTTTTCAGGAAGTTTGTTTACTGTGGCTGAAACAACATGACTTATATGTAGTTCGTCAATTTAGTCTTGATACTAAGTTATCATGGGATATCATTTCGATGTAGAGGTGACCAAACATTTAAATTGTATCTAAATTATTATCTTGACATTATATGGAATTGGGCTAACTGACTGCATCTTTAAAAAGAATTCAAAGAATAGTCATCAAAGGTATTACGAGTCCATAAGCAGTGAGACCTTCTATTTATGAGGAAATATAGTTATGGAGTTTTCATCCTGTGTGTTCAAAACTTTAACTGGTAACGTCACCTTGGCGTAATAGTACCCACTGTCCTTTTGGCAGTGACACTGTGTGTTTGTGTGTGTGTGTGTGTCAAATGAATGAATTTCAGCTGGCAGGCCAGATAGACTAACACAGTCTTGTGAACACACATATGTTCACCTGGACCTCTAATTGGGTTTCAACTTTTTCCAGGAGAAAGAAGAGATGAAAGATGGAGGTGAAGAGAAGGGAGAGAAATTTTACAATTTTCTTTCCTTGCCACCGTGAAAAGGTTCATACCCAGAAGTGTGGAATTTGAACTGCCAATCAAATCAAGGCTGTATCTAAATCACAACTTGTCATTTGCCTTCTCTTATCATCTTCCTAAAATGTAACCTCATCCCTTCAGTGCTATATGCAGGTTATTCCTCACTTCCTTGTCAGGAAAATGGTCAAAGATCATTTTTTGCAAGAATATATCAATGTTTAATTAGCATCAAGCTAATTACCTAGCTGGTGTTACCCAAACATTAGGAATATGCATATAAGTATATTTGATTTACAGGCTCACTGTCTCTGATCTTTCTCCTTGCTTCACGGTCTCTATATTTCCACCACTCCCTTCTTTCACTGATTCAGCCATCTATCTATTTGTAGATAATGAGGCTTTGGAGAGGTACAACTCCAAACATCTACATTTCAAATTTGTGAATAAGAAAACAGGAATCAGGTTTTAAACATTAGCTCTTTCTGTATTTTTTCCTATATCTTAATCTCTCGAGCCCTCTCTCTCTCTCTCTTTTTCTCCAAGTTGAGTTGGTCCATCCAAATACAAGCTGAGCTACACAACAATACATACTTAAATATACTCAGAATATGTATGGTCTATAATTTCCAGCTGTATGTCCAGACCAGTATAGACGCTCTGGTTATTTGTTGAAACCACAGATTTCTGTTTAGTACTAAGACTAAGAAAGGTACAGGTACAACACCACAGAACTTCCCAGCATTGCTTTTCTTTCGCTAACTATTCAACCAAAACGTATCACCAATCATTTCAGTAAAGTTGTGTTTCATTGGCCAAAAAATGCAAGTGCCATTTTGTTTAGCGTGCTCAGGCACAGGATATTTTTATTGTCTGCAGAAATATTTTTACTGAGGGCACGGACACTCAGGGATGTTTTCGTTTAACGCAGAGCCATTAAGAGTTTGGTGATGCAGAGTGCACAGGGACATCTGAAGGACACATGTACACTCTTCTATCAGAAGCCTTGCACATGATATCCTTCACAGTGAAGGCTAGAATGGACTCTGTAGATTAGGCTTGGGAAGGCATGTCAACAACAATATGCAGTGCAAACTGTTGTGAAAAATAAATATCTGAATAATACTGGTGATTGTGTGCATTCAATAACTGTATCAAAACATGTGTATAGATTTGTTTCATAGTTTGGAAAAGTCTTAGATTTTCTATCATTTTTGAATAATTTCATTTTAAAGGTCACTGCCATTACAAAACACAAGCCCCCAGCACAGTGAATGATTTTAGACCTTCAGCATTAACATTGTTTTCACAAAATGAAAAACATAATTGTTGTGTCATTTTGCACACACCACTTGTGAAGCCTTTCAACAATTGGAAGAGTGCTATTCTTAAATTTGACTTATTTTTTAATCGACTCCAATCTGCTTTTACTGAATGACCTGGGTCAACCGATATCTTGTTGTCTGCATCAAAGAGTTTTCATTCAGATGAGCAGTGAGGATCTGTTTCAATGGATCTGCAGTTTGTCAGAACAAAGCCTCCACAGGGAGGTCTGGCAACGACGCTTGTTATTGTTTCCTCTGGCTTTAATGCTCTCAGTCTCTCTGATGATGCCAGTGACATGGCTTCAACAAGCCTTTCAAAAGCATAGTGAAAGATATTAAATGTTATAATGTTATACACAGTGGCCCGACAGGATAATGGGAGAGTGGAGACTAAAGTGAAGAAAATCACATAAATTGTTATCAAACTAGGAATTGCACTATTTTCTCTGTTGTTTATAATTGTTAGTTAAAATTAAAAAAAAAATGAATTTTCAAGAAGTAACTGGCTTAACCCTAAAGACTGAAAGGCATTTCTCCACATGATTGAAATTTCTTTTTAATAACTAAATTGTTAATAATTATGAATTATCAAACCACAATTACAATATGCTAGTAGAACAACAATTTATTCAAACATTTTCCAGAATTCAAACCATTCCATACAGAATGCAAACCAAGTGCTTTTTGATATATTCTTTGCCAGTCTAACAAATGTGTCAAAAATACTGCTGTTATCTCCATTTTACATATTACCTTTAAGCCCTTTTTTGAACTGCATGTATGAGATTTAGTTTCATTTATTCAAACAAGACTAACAAGGAGTCTACAACCACGCTAGCATCTCTGTGAGGCTGTACTTGCAAACAGCTCTGCTTCATAGACAATGCTAACAAAATTACAACTACTTACTGTATGTATAGCAGTATTCTGGTTTGCAATGTTTTTATTCAGCATGTTAGTATCAAAACATCAGCAAATTAGTATATGAAACAAAGTAATACCATTTTAGGATTAAATCAAATATAGGCTCTCTATTGATGTTCGAGGAAAAGAGGGATTTGCAAATAGGAACAATTCATTCAGATATTGAATGAATGTCTGACACAAAAGTCTGAGCTACATTTTATTAAAATCCATCCAATAGTTGTTGAAATAAGTCAGTCAGGACCAAAGCGAATAGAATCACAGACAACCACCAAATGGACAAACTAATGGATCAACCTTTCCATCCCTGTATCTCTGCCACTGCCCAGACTAAAAAGGGAATTATCCCACATGGATGCACTGTGAGCTACCATTTTCAAATGAAAGCACCTGGAGGAACACCACAGGTAAAATCCATTTGTTACTGTACAAATCCCTTTTAAAGACCAGACGCTACAGATATATATAACTCGCCTTAGATGGGACCACACATGTCCAAGTAGGTTGAACCGGACATGAAATAGACTTTACCCTGTCAGTGTAATGTTGGATTGAGCCCATAGAGGTGGACATTGTGTGGAGAATTCCCTTTGAACGAGTGGACATGTGGATGATTTCTATTCTAAATCCTGCCCTCTCTAGCCAGGCACCACTGCTCACCTACACCCATGAGTATTATCATCAAGTAAGAACACAGCTCGGAGGCTCAAGTTGTGTGCAAAACAAACACATATGAACTCCAGTCGTTGACATGACAGTTGTGTGTTAATGCATACTTGTTTCAGTTTGTAAGAAAGTCATTAGCACGTGGATTTACAAAGAGAACACTCAAACAAATCCAGGTTCCTTCAAGGTCATATAATCACAAGCCTTATATGTGAACAAAGCATAATCATTAGCCTCATATATGAACAAAGCATATAGGTACAAAAGACTATTGTACACGAGGCCCTCAAAGTTTGCGACTGTGCTTTGCCCTTCACTGATACAGTAAAGTCGCACTTACAGGAATGCTATTAAGACGTATAAATGTCCTGACTGGTCTCTATTACCACCAGCAAGAATTTTATGTCACTGCTTTTAATCCTCAGAGCGGAGCATAATCACAGTGAAATGTGGCCCACCTTGCTAACAGTATTTCCCCCATTAGTTTGTCCTTCTCCTTGTCCTTGTACGTCAAACTCACCTTCAGGCAATTGGAAAGCAGTCTGCTGCTGCCGCTGACTGACATACAGCAATGTCAACCATGGTGGGCTGTTTTGTTGTTATTTTATTTTGGTAGTATTTCATTATACAGCCAGATTAAGCGGCTTTGTCGGTCACCCGCAGTTCGGCAGGCAGTATGTGAGCCCTGGGTGCCACATGAGGACAAACCACAGCATTTATTCCCCCGATGAGAAGCTGATATACTTATGTCTGTCTGGATGAACTCACCGACCACCGTGTGTCTGACACTTTAATAAAGAGGGGTGAAGAGATGCCCAGAGAGACAGAGGGAGTTAGTGACTGAAAAGGAGGGCAGGTTAAGAGAGTGGAGGGAGCTGGGGAGTGATGGAAGTGCGAAGTGCCTTGCTTGTGATCGCTCCCTCTTTTTCCTTTGAGCTCCCCGATTTGCCCTCGCCTCTCCACGGTGAAGCAGCACAAAGGGAGGGGAGCTGCTGTCCTCGCCCAGGTCAGGGCCTCTCAGCCTGGGACAACATCCCTCTAATCTCCCCTCAACCTCCAGGCAGATCGCCATACTGCCATGAGAGCCAGAGTCCATCCAACTGCAGACTTAAAGTTAACTCTGAAGTATCAACGTGTTTATATTCGAGTGCCTCCAGCAAATACTGTATAACACAGAGCAGTGGTAGAGATGTAGCACATACATTGTGAGAGGCGAGAAATATCAATACATCTCCATCTGCATTATCACCAAAACCTGAGGTAATCTTTTGTTTTAGCAATACCAGATCTGATTTCTATCAATTTTTACTTCTATCAATTACATAAAGAGCTGCCACAACAGACTGCACAGTGTGGTATTATATCTGCAGCTGGGAAATAAACCAAATGTTGAGATGTTATTACACCTGTACAAAAGTAGCAGAAGGGTTATGCTGGAAAGAGTTTGCTTTGGGTAAAACTTAAGTTCGGTTTTGAAAAAAATAGATAGTGAATGAGTTCAGGAAATTGACTTGCCGTCACCGGAGTCAGTTTTCCTATCGTAGACCTGTGAATCCATTTAAACCCTTCTGTCGTCACCATAACAAACATTCCAGTAACTGCAGTGTACTTGACTTAATGACTGTTGCTGGATTAAATGCAAAAAAATGGAAAACGTCCCATCAAGGACAATGAAAACACGCCACAGGAAAAATTGCAGCTTTGCACAGAGACCAAGAAAACAAGCAGGATTTCAAATGACCTGTCCCCGGGTTTCTGTAGAGACGTTCTGATACCGTTACAAGTATTAGAAATGCCACTAACACATGCACATCTATACACCAACCTGATAGCACATCTTTGAGATAATTAGTTTCACCCTTTTACAAGGCAATCACTTTTTTAAAGAGAAATCACTTCCTCTTCACAGGTTCAAAACAGCTGTTATGCTGAGCTGCTTTTGGGAAACACAGTTTCCAGAGCCGTGAAAAAATAAGTGATTTATGACAGTGAAGCGTTAGCCAGAGCTAGTTAAAACATCAATTTGTCAATACTTCAGAATGGAAGTGCACACGGATATTAAAAATGTATTAATTGTTGTATTCCTGCAGGTATTATTAATATTAATTTTCAATTTTTCCCAACAAATTGAGATGTCTTTAAATGCACATTAACATGAATCCAACAAATTATAGCGAACCGATAAATGGAGGCAGAAGACGTTATCTTTCTGTGTATTATTTGAATAGCTTAGTATTGACTGCACAATAACAGGGTAGCTATGTTTATACATGTCACAAGGACCAGTTTAATATAAAACACAATTGTATACAATATATATAGTAGGCGGTCCCTGCTCCATCTCTCCATCAGTTCGGGGGTCCTTGGCCTGAAAAACGTTGAAGACCCCTGTATGTATGTATTTGTTTGTTCAAAGGAGTTTAACCTGAGCCAGGCCTTACAGCAATAATGGCAAACAATCATTCCTTACAGGGGAAGTATCATACAGCTGTTGAATAATGTTATACGAGTTATCGATCATGAACTTCATTTAAACTGTTCACCTTGAGATTGACAATGTAATGGGAGTTACATTATTCTGCAGTGGAGCACTTTAACAATAGGATGAGATAGATGTATATATAGATCTTATCCATTGGGGCCTATGACGGTCACAACAACACAGTTACTCAAATTTTACATAAATAATGAAGCACCCCCATCTTTTTTACACTTCAAGAATTTTTACGCTACATTTGTCTCCTCTTCTTTTCACCTCACATGTGAATGGGGCCGTGTCACATTTTGTCAAATGAGTTCACAGTGCTCTACCTGAATGGCTCGTGTGTAGTCACTGATAAACGACTCCCAGCTGCTGCTTTTGTGCTGCTGAGACAAGGTGTAACTGAGATCTCTTTCCTTCCTTCCTTCCATCCTGCTGATCAAGATGTCTCACACACAAGCACACGCCCGGCGTTGACAAATGTCTCCGAAGCAGCTAACCTGAAAATAACACTGCTCATCCCTGATTTAATTGATGTCGAGGCTTGTATAGACAAAGCTGCAGCAAATTAATGAGAGAGGTTAAGAGGGCCATCGAACATTAATGGACTGAGATGTTACTCAAATGTGTTCACTCACCAGTAGACGTCTTCACAGAGATAAGCAAACATAGCTGGGTTCATTTAACTACAGACTGAAAAAATAGCACCATTCGATTAGTGGTGTCCTTACTAATTCAGTCTGTTTATAGATGCCATTGCACATACATCTTCTTTTTCCACTCTTCAGTCCATGCATCAGTGATCATTCATCAATCCATCACCCATCATCATCGACCATTCACCCGGAAATAAGCCATACAGGCACCGGACCAGTCATTCATCCATCAGTTAGCCAGCCAATTAACCATCCATCCATCCATCCAGTCAGCGAGTGGCGAGTCTGGTTGAAGCAACCAGTCGGGTCGGGTCATGTGAGCAATGAAGAGGAAGAGACAGATTCACAGAAAACCACGGAGTCATGACCCACTTATCATCCAACCCTGACTCACTTTATGGCTCCTCTCATCTTACTGTATCCCTTTACTCTTAACCTCCGCTGTTTAATCCCTTGACTCATCTTTTCACACGGAATGGACTCCAGCCTCTCTAGGGACACAAAACGAAGTCATCGTCTGGGACCGTGGCTCGTTTCCACTCTCGCTTTGTACGAAGTTGTTTCACAGTCTTATAAAATCATGAGTGCAAAACACATGATACACAAGATATGGGGTCCACCCTGGACAAGTCCCAGCATTTTGAAGGGCCAATATACATGAAAACCAGCACACTCACATTTACACCTTTGGTCAAGTTATGTGTCCATCAACCAAACGGCAATCTGATTTTCTTTGGACTGGGGAAGGAAGTACCCAGAAAAGAAAGATGCAGACACAAGAGGAAAGAGGAAAGAAGAAAACTGGGATTCAAACTGGGATTCAAACCAGGAACATCGTAAGGTGAAGCGACACCCTGCACCACCGTGCCACTCCTTAAACACTTATCATTACTTTGTCTTGTGTAACAACTATTAGATATCGTTTTTCAGCTTTTTATTAATTTATCGAAATGTAGTATGATTAATATATATATATATATGTTAAGCTCCAAGGTTGTCGTTGTTATTCTCGCAAAGAGACAAGTAACATTGCTCCAGTTTATTTGTACAAATTATGGTGAAAGTTAGTTTTCAGTCTTTTAGTGAAAACACAATGTGCTTTAAGTGTTTGAAAGTAAGTCGAGTGGAGATGTTATTGAGCCGAACCAGCAAAGCACAGTGATGTATGGCAGCTTGAGTCTGAAGCTCGAAAGCGTCAAAGAGGAGAGAGGACGGATAACGCTGTCTCTAAAAATGAAGTTGAGGTGTGGGCCCTGGAGTTTCCAGTAAGGGCCCTCATTGACTCTCATGTTCAGTATCGCAGGCTGTGAGAAGGAGGAGTGGGGAGAGCTATGGTGCTGCTGGCTGATGAAGAAGGCCCTTGAATGCGGTAGGGGCCTTACCAAGGTACAGTCAAGTGTGTATGTATAGTAGACTCATCCTCAGAAAGCTGAAATGGCCCAGCCATGGTTATACAACTGCAACACTTAGGCAGTGAACAGACGTCAAACTGGGGCTAAGTACGGCTGCTGCTGCTGCTGCTTGTGTAACTGAAGGAAGGAAACAACCTCCTTCCAGTTTTCACCAACCATCCACTGTTGACAGACCAGCACACTTGATTTGTATATGTGTGTATAATAGGTGGTCTGACCTTCATACTTTTAATTTACTAATCACTCAAATAACTGAAACATGCTACAATTAGAAATATGCTTTTGTTGTGGCCCTTAATAACCAGAATTTCCCATAAACTCTGCACTGCTGCGGTTAAAACATCACGACTCCACCAAACAGTCAAGTCCATGAGTGATGAAAAAGGCTGTGGCCACCTCGCACATGTTTGTACTAATAGCAGGAAAGAGACGATTAAGTGATGAAGAGGAGTTTTGACAGCAGAGAAATTGACAAGAGAGATGGAAAATAGAAAGAGTAATGGTGAGTTTTATGGATATGAACATGTCTCAGCTGCTGCACTGGTGTATTCTCCTGGAAGCAGCCTTTTTTCATGTGTTCAATAAGTAATACAAATCCCAAAATGTTCCATTAACTGCCACTGTAGTGGACGCCACTTTGTCTTGAAATATGGAAGGTACAGTACAGCAATATATCTCATTGTTTATTTAGTTTAGAATAAAAGATAGAAGAAAGCTAGATTACAGAGATTACACTGATTTACAGAAGCGAGTGAACCAGAGTCCATCTATGATTATGGGATTCAGGGGGGGGGGGGGACCCAAGAGAAAGACACTGTGATATACAAACCGACAGAGTTTCCTTCAAAAGGTGTGTATTAAGCGTGTATTAGGTCAACTGAGGGGAGCAGACACAGTGGTTCCATTCATATTAAAATCAGGGTCCAGTAAACACAATATACGCATGCATGCCTGATTCCTAATTCCATTTCAATCCAGTAGGTGGATATATTTTTACCTGGAGCACGGACAGTCAGCACACACAGTCAGTACGTTTACAAATAGGGGTCTGTGTGTACCCTATGGAAATAGATGATGCAGGGACAATGTATTTGCCTTCACCCTCAGGGTAAGGGAGGCATTAAGTCTGCTTCAATTATGGAACCAAGACAAATAGAAAGAAAATAGGTGAAATATAAAAACTTGTTTTGCAGAGGTGGATAGCAAACAGCTGATCATTGCAGAGGGATGAGGAGACGTGCATGTTTCTCGAATAATACCCGAGTATTCCCATATGTTTCCATATGTTTTCTACATCGTTTTTTTTAATTGAATCATCTTTTTGCTTTCCCTTCCTCTGCAAACAGCATCAGCTATGTAATCTTGATTCACCAACTCCCAAATATTCTCAGACCAGTGGAAGATTCAAAAGTGCACTGATATGCATTTGCCTCTGCAGATTATCAGGATATTTAATTAAACTTTGCTCTACATTTAGACGGAAACGTGGTCACTGAATAGGATTTGAAAGTGGAGGGGCGGCTGGAGGTGGACGTTTAAACAGATGCCTCTTGCAGGGCTTCAGAGGACACATGGGTCTTTCATCACAGCAGACGTTTTGACATGTCACAGTTGGAGAGTCACTGGTGTAAATAATAAAATGAATGATGGCTTAATTCCATAAAGCTGCTTCACTCCCAGGGTCATGGTACTGTTCACTGTGGGTCACTGTCACAGAGTCATGATGTCTTACTGGGACACTTGGACTGAACGGAGCCATCATTATCGTCCTACCATGACATGTCAAAATGTCTGCTTTGAAAAAAAAGGTCTATTCTACAGACAATGGGGCAGACCCCGAGCATGCTGCTGGGATTACACGTCCTGTCTGGACTGGAGAGTTGTGTGGAGGGAGGGGAAGGTGGCTCATGGTGGACAACCTCATGGCAGTCTCACTTAACCGTTATGACCTCAGGTAAGAGGCTGAAAATGGACGGATGGATCGGAAAACAAATGGAGAGTTACAGTAATCCTTTACAGTACATACATATGTACTGTAACTTTCAAAGGTGTGTTTTATAATAAACTACATTATCTTTGATACTCCTGTTTTCTCATATCCTCATCTATTTCTTTTTATTAGCTTTCGCCAAGGACGTTATGTTTTCATGTATGTTTGTTAGTAAGAATGAAGGGAAATTTATCCGAATGATGTTATAACCAAACAGATTTCCATGGAATGTTGTGAAGGGGCGGGAGATAGTCCAAAACAGAACCCATTACATTTTGGAGCATATTATTATAAATGGGTGGATCCAGGATATGTTTCCCCTCTTTCTGTGACATGGACATCGCATTAGCCTTGACAGAGGTATGAACTGTCCGAGTGCCCTTCTAGATTGTTAGCAAAGGAGGTTATGATATTGTCTGTTTTTAAATCTACCTAGTTGGATTCTACATAAACTCCTCAACTGATTTATAAAAAGTAGCAGAGCATGACCAAAGGCAGAACCCAGCAAATGTTAGTGGATCACAGGGTGGATCCAGGAATTCTTTTATTTCCTTAAACGTTGTGTTTTCACCATTTTTGGTGATTTTACAGATTATAATTCTTGATTAACTAAAAATCTGTTATCTTAAGGGGGATGCAGATCCCAATACAAATCATGGTTGAGTGAATTTAAATGTGTTGGGCCTTGGTGGAGGAGGTATGAACTCTACAGAGGGTCATTAGTTCCTTATGAAGGCTGTTATCTGCTGTTTTTAAGGAATCATTTATCTACATGATACAAAAAGTTGAATGTTTTCTATTTCTTAGTTGTTGGGGTTCAATTGATCTGATATTGTGACAATGCTTTATAAATGCCCTACAGGTCACAACTTCTGACCACCAACTTATCAACATGCACAAACAGTATTTTCATTGTTACCACATTAGTCTAAATGGAAACGTCTCCTGCCTGTAGAAAAAAAAAATGACTTAATTACCCTGCAACTGAGACAAAATAGCGATAATGTGTCCTAATGTGTTTTGTGTAGACAAGAATAACTAAATCAAAGGCTTTACTCCTCATTCCAGGAAAAGTTAGTGCTCATAGATTAGTGGAAGAGGGGATGCAAAAATAATCAGCAGAGATTTCAGAGGATTTGAAGGGTAAACAAATGCAAATATGGTATGGTATAAACAGACCCACATATTCAAAAACAGCCAGACTCTTCACGCATGCACATAATCCCCGAGAAACTGTTTATATGTGCTGTGGGGAAGAAAGTCACTGTCTGGAAGCTCCTGACTTAGAATGCAAAACAGAGTTCGAGATATGGATCCCACCCACAAGCAGTGTGTGTTTATTTTTACCTGGCTTCAAATGCATGTTCTTATTCCACAATTATTATGTGTGTGTTTGTGTGTGTGTGTGTTTGTGTTTTTGAATATGGGAGAGTGGGTGGCTGTCCTTATGTTGGTCTGGCATATTCAGTCTCTCTCCCCAGTCAAACTGAGGCAGATTTCTGCTTCACTCATATTATGAGCCTGACGCTGTATAATTGAATCAACCAATCACAGTTCTTAATATTTCATTATGTCACTCTGTTTTCGGGTGAGGATTCAGAAAAGGGTTCTTTAGACATCATGCTGGGATGACACGCTACCAGACAATGCACACGCTCATCACACGCACTGACTCACTGCCGAGACGATGGCACAAAATGTACTTCAGGACGCACGAAACACGGCCTCACCTAAAACATCACAAACAAGGACCCACAAACACCACATGTGCACACGGTTGAGACGATTGGCCTGTTGACTCATGTGACTCAGTGTTGATGACGGAGGCTGTTTGTTCTGAGATAGAAACAGTGGCACGTCACAGTCAATAGAGGGAGAAGAAAGAAAGACAGAGATGACAGGGGAAAGTGTCACATCACCAAAACAAAATCATTTGGTTCATGGTTGATGACTTAAACTAAATAGGCTGAAAATTGCTTAACTGAGCTTTGGATTGTTTTTGTGCCATTTATCAGGACTCAGAGGATCATGGGATACTTCCACTGATGTTAAAACATCGAATTAACCAAAATATGTATCCACAGATCTGCATCTGTCAAGTCTGAACATGTTTTGCATCAGCACACAATGTTTAGTGTGTTGCGTTTAACCATGTAACAGCTGGAATTTGGATCTTTTTCCAGTAGTCCACTGAACCCATATGCTCAAAGATCCACGCTCGTTATATAACAGTAACTCTTCCAAACATAACACGTGTTTTTACTGCTGTAGTTTTTATCCAGGACCTCTGTGCAGACTGCTATAGATACTATTTGCAGCAGAGAGGGAAACAGCTTAAGGTTGCTTGGGGTCAGATATTCCTGAAGAAATAAGCACGAGGTTTGTGGTGGGATTTCTACTGCGATGGCATAATGCTTTTCTAAGAAGTGTTTAGTATAATAACCGATAATTTCCATCCTGCAGTGGTATGCCTCCACCAACCAATAGAGTTCTAGTCTGAATAAAAAAAATGCCAGACTCCAATGAGGTCACAGTGACCTTTGACCTTTCAGCACTAAAGGCTAATCATGTCATCTTTAACCAATTGACAACTCAAAAGTCAGACTTTAGATCATATTCCAGAGGCCAAAATCATATTTTGTGAGGTCAATGTAACCTGACCTCTGACCATCCAATCAGTCAAATCAGTTCATCTGTGTGTCTGAGTGAACATTTCTACAAACTTTTAAAGGATCCTGTCGAGGTGTTGTAAAGATAACTCATGAAGTAAAAAGGGGATTGTGAGGTCACAGTGATCTCAACCTTTAAACTTCACATTCTAATCAAGGCATCCCTGATTCCAAGTGAATGTGCCAGATGTAATTAACTTCCAAATGTGTGTTCCTGATGGATCTTATTCACAGGAACATGAGGTCCCTGTGACCATGGCTTCAGGTCTACAACCACTTCAATCTGAAAGGATTACCTGAAGATAAAATGTAGGCTGTGTGCGGTCAGTGTGAACCTGTTCTTTGACCACCAAAGTTGAATCAGTTCCTCCTTGAGTCCAACTGAACATGTTAGTGTTGTTGAGGTGATTACAAAATGGGATGGATTGGCCGATGGACGTGTACGTGTACGTACAAATTACGCAAAAACATAAGGCTTCCAGCCACTGGCTGTTTGCCAGCATGGAGGTGTGAAACAGGAACTATCCACATCATAATCACAGACAATTTGCAATCTCCAGTCTCATTCAGAATAAGGTCTCTCATTATCAAGTGCTTTGTTCCGGTGGATGCTGGGTATTGTCCAGCAGCCCAACCTTAGTGTGATGGATAAGTAATTATGGACAATCAAAAAAGGTGGAACACAGATGGAGCAATTGCTTTGTTCCATAACCTTCAATAAAAGAGAGGATCAAACACAACACCATTTGAAAGCTAATGCATGTCTGATTGCTCACAGAAAAACAATGAAAGCTCACAAGCTCACATATGCCACTCAAATACGTGTATATAATAAGGTTGACTGCTCGATGTCAACTCTTATAGATACCATCCATCTATACATTATGTATACAAGTACAACATCAGTAATGATGGAGGAAATAATATATACATATATATATGTATTTATATACTCTCAAGCATATATTAGTCCTTTATCAAAGATTTATATTTGCATTTAAGTAATTATTAAAAACGTTTAAATGATATTTAATAAAAGTCTAGTTTTCTGTCCCCAGAAGGAAGTCAACTGGCCAAAATGTGAGTGAGAAAACAAGTACACTGTATGTCCCCACAACATGAGTAATACGAGTCCACAAACACACACACACATTAATGTACTGTAACATTTATCAGAATTCATCCCTCCCCGAGGATTAAGTCATGACCTCTTCCACTCATCCACTCTAGATCTCTTTTCATTCTTTCCTTTTCCTCCCCTCCATGCTTTATTGATCAGTCATATGATTCTTTAATCACTCCAGACCGTTCCTCTTCTCTCAAAGGTTTAAAGCACATTAACCATTTAAACCAGTTATGAACCATCAAATGTCAAGTGTCTCAAAGAGCTACACAGATTCTCCTATTATTCATATGAAGCCGTGGTCTCTTAACCCTGCAAAAGTCACACACTGTTTAATATCAGGAGTATTTCAGCAGGGACAATATTACAGCTCATGACAAACTGGCAGCAGTCATATGATGTGCTACTTTTTAAAAGACCAGATTTAAAGGAAAATACCACTTTATACAACATTGGTCAACTTTGTGTAGCACATAACAGTATGATTAAAGGAAGAGACATCACAACAACATACTAAATGCATCCTCCGTGTTTGAGCCTCTCGTCCACACGCTAACAGCCTTTAAGTTACCAAAATGGAGTATTTGACAAACGTCTTCCAAAGGGCAGTACGTACATGTAAAACGGGAAACAGTCACATGGCAGCTTACTTCACGCATTGCCCACGGTAGCTTTGTGTTTTAAGCAGGTGCCAGGAACAACCACAACAATGGCAGCTATAAACCAGCTTCTCACTGCTAGGTCGAATTACACGATACCTCACCCAATATCACTTGGACCATGGTGCTTCTCTCTGGTATTCGACAGATCATTAATGTTGACTTTATTGCCACCATGTATTTTCGAGGATTTGTAGCCATTTGTTACTTGTTATCTGGTTACTGTTTTCTATCTTATTTTATTGTATAGTGTGTAATTACTTGAGCATTGTTAAAAGAGAGCCTGAGACTCAAGCATTTCACTGCCAGCGACTGCTTAATGTTATTGTTGTGCATTTGACAATAAAAATCTTGAATCTTGAATCTTGAATCTTGAATCTTGACAGATGTAGGGTAGACAACGATTGTATATGATTCTATCCTCCAACAAAAGCAATTTGTGAATGGTCTCTTATTGACGTTAGTGCAACATTTCTTTGGCAAAGATATCTCGAACCATATACAAAATGAGGTGTTTAAACTTTCTCTTTTTTCCAACATAACCCTCAGTTGACTTTTGTTATGGCTGTCTGTCGTTTCCTCTCCATGTGATAACCTTTATTTGATTGCCGTGTTTTTGGATATGCAAATTGTGATGTCTCATCCGTTGACTCCAATTGGCTCCCACCTGAGAGGTGGGCCGCTTCCTGTGAAGCTAATAAGTCGTGGCGAGTTATCGTTCGATACACCTCGCTGTGCCTCTCACCACTAGATTTACCTGTTGTTTGACTGTGACCTTTCTTTGGAATTTAGGAACTCGTTATTGTGGAACAGGGCTAGATAATATTATGCACAATTACACCAAACTGAATCTGCTTATTAGCCCAAAATGTCAAGTTATTAGAGTCTGCTGTGTTTCTAGACCAGTCAGACTGTCATGGTAACACACACACACACACACACACACACACACACACACACACACACACACACACACACACACACACACACCATGTCCTGTTGCATGTTCTATATCACTTCCTGTTTTATTTTGATACTCATGCTTGTCTGTTTCCTCTTGGTAGCTTCACTCCATTTTGACTCCCTGTGTACCGAACCCTGCCTGGTCATAAAGACCACTTCTTTTTGAAAACTGAACACAGTCTGTGAGTTGTGCTGTTGGGTCCCAGTTCTAGTACGAAACCTTACACAGACCTTTTCAGTCAACTCTCTGCATTATGAGAATTCCTGAAAATTTACTTTATTTGTACAATTTAACAATTATTGATTTGATATGATGGCCAGAAATATATTAAGAAGACATAAGCAATTTAACATTTGTATTATTCAGAGAGTCCCAGGAGCCACGCTTTTGCCATATTTTCTACTGTTGAAATCTGTCAATAGCTTAAAATATGGATGTATTATATACATTTTATTGTGACCAGGGCCATTTGTAAATATATTTTTTTTTTTATTCATTGATTTGGTTTATTTATAAATGCAGCATTTCAAATTACCCGGATAAAAATGACTAAAATCAGGGAAGTTTTGGGTCAACATCACGATTGGGCCACATCTACTCATCAACACAACTGAGACTGGGAGTAAAACTGAAATGACACAGTTTTACTCGAGTGACTCTTGAGTTTAATTCATGGGAGTAGTTGTATTAAGTATCACAATCAACAAACAAGGCAACTTTTTTGAACTCACTTCAGCCTCTATGTCCATCAAGGATGAGACACAACCAAACGCTTATATACACACATTTGGACCAACATAATGTCGTGCTCATCACTGCCTAGCCCATTGCTGTTGATATGTTGAATCACAGCAAGATAGATCCGTCACTTCATGAGAAAGCCTGAACTACACAGAGAGCTGGATACCTGTGTTCTGATCATGTTAGAATCTGAAGACATAAAGGAACCTGACAATGGACAAGTCTCAGTCTTTCTTTTGCTCTCTGTCTGAGATGTTTTCAAACAAAATTCTGTTTCCCACTCCCTCTGTTCATTGAACAAAAATTGATAGCGCATGACCAAGGCAGATTTAGAGATTGACATGGATACATGTGCCTTGATGCCCTCGGCTATGAGAAATGAAGCAAGAAGAGGGGGAAGAAGCGTTTGAAAAGCAGCCAGCAGGAGAGGAGGAATGTAAGAAAGGGAAAATTGAAGATTTGGTCATACTTCACATTCCCTGCCTCTTTCTTCCCAAATCATCCATGACATTCTCCTGCATATCCCTTTCTCTGTGTGTGTGTGTGTGTGTGTGTGTGTGTTTGTGTGTGTGTGTGTGTGTGTGTGTCTGTGTCTGTGTGTGTGAGTGAGAGAGAGTGTATGCTACCTGCACCCCACTCGATCCCACATTAATTATAATCAGATTGGTTATTGATCACACACACATGCTCTGGGTATTGATCTGGCGTGTGCTGTCTAGTGGTGGGTCATGAAACACTTTCTTCCAGTCTGCAGGCCCAGTCCCAGAAGGAGGGAAAGCCTTGTACATGCTTTACCGTCGACCGCATTCACTGCAAGGGGGAACCGAAATGCCATGCATAAGCACTTTTTGTTAAGGAAACGTGTGGAATTCTGATTCCTTTGAGCTGACACAATGCCACTTGGAGCTGAATTTTCCAGCCACACTGACATGTGCAGTTTAGGAATGTTTGCTAGCAAGTATCAAGTGTACTTAAAAGAACCTAAAATAGGAGGTTTTATGGCTGTTAAAGGCATTTTTAAATGACATAAAGCGTTGCGTTAGTTCATGCAGGACACGGAGTCATATGCTCAGCCGTCCTATGCTGGCAGCTTCTGATAGGTTAATGGGTGCTCGTCAGTCAGCCAATCACTAATCTCTTTCTTTCGACAAAGCAGTCCCTTTAAATATGGCCTCCTGCTCACTGTCTCTGTTCAGCTCCACTGCCACTCACGCCCTGCTGCCGGCAACTTGCCTCCACCATCCCAGCCTCCACCTTTTAGCACTTATTCCAAACATTCCGAGCCAAAGTTCTGGTAAAGATATATTCATCTTGAAAAAAAATATCTTGCCTGCTACGCCCTCCGGGAGGCTCCGCACATGTTCCCTGTTTCATTTTAGCATGCTGCTTGGCTAATCCAGGTAACATCCAAAGAATGGAGCCATATGCGCCAATCATAACTATATTCCCATTGTGCAAATGACAAGAAATCAGTGAAAGAAAAATGGAATCCGTGCCTGTTTGAATCCATATCCAAATTTTTAGACGTGGCACTAATTAGTAGTAGTATGACACAATTTGCATATTTAATGCAGAAACATTTCAATTGCAAAGGAGTGTAAAAGGACAACTCAATGCTAACTAAATACTTACCTTTAAATAAGCTCTTAGCTCCCTATCTTTTAAAAAATATTTTTGTATGATTGTAAAGACAGAGATCGCATTTAGATTAAAAAACCTCTAGTGGCGTGGAGGGGAGATGCGCAAATCACACGTGTTCGATTTGCGCACACACCGGGCGGCACTTGCCTGATTACGGCACGTGAGGTGAGTGAGCACGGGTGAGGAAATAAAGGTCCGCGATTTCCGGCCGGGCTATGAAGGGTTTGTGCATTGGAGGACACGAGAGCACGCATTGGTATGTTATTTATATTTTGAACTAAGGTGTAGTTTGCACAATGCGTATGTTTCTGGCACTTTTTCCCGTTTGTCATGTCTTCTATGTGACAGCGCATGGGTCGGCGCAGACGTCCTTAGTGACGTCTTGAGCACGTTTGGTGGAGGCGCACATGGTGAAAATGTTTGTATGGAAGACCATTGTTGTTTTACATCATAGTGATATTGTAATTATATAGATTTGTTTATGATATCTAACAGATATTTGGATTTGATTTAAATGTTTGATTAGGCATTTTGATTTATTTGAACTAACTTGATTTAATTTGTCTTTATCAATAGGTTTTCAACCTAATCCTGATCCTAATCCTAAATCCGAATAAGACTACGGAATGTTTGTTGGTCATGTTCAGAAAGATTCATGTTCAATAAAATCAAGGAGAAGGATTTGAGCTGTCCTGCGTCCTCTGTGTAACAGTGCCATTTCAAGTTGGGCAAGCACAGATTAAAACATCACCCAGATAACTTGACAGTTGAAAACCAGCGGAGCAGCTTGGAGAAGTGGATAAAAGGCCTTGGAAGTCCAGGAAAAGCTGTTGACGCAGGAGAAGAGAGCTGTGCTGGTCCGTGAGGACAAGATGGCGGAAGACGTCGTGGAGAAGACTGTGAAGCAGCTCAAGAAGGAGAGAACCGCTGCGAAAAGCACCTTCACCAGACAGGCCAACTTCCTCAGCAAAGGGGCAGACAGCATGGTGGAAGCAGAGCTGAGGGAGGAGTTCGCCGAGCTCTCATACTGCCGGAAAATCGTTCTTGAAGCGAATGATGTTTATAAGACAGGGCTTTTGGCTGAGTCTCAAGAGCCAGAAGAGGAAGACGTGGTTCTTGAAGAGAGGGAGGAGCTAGACGTTGAGAGAGCCGCTAACGAAGCAGAAGCAAGGTTTGGAGAGGTGAGAAGAATTGTCCAAACAAACCTGTGGTCCAGATATGGCCAATACGCTATCACAACTGCAATCACTGAAGGAGAGAAGGCCTGCAGTCGGGCGGAGAAGTTACCTGTGGAGGGTACTCACCTGGATGCATATGAGATGCACCTGACTCTACTGGAGAAAAGGATCAATGAGGCTGCCAGAGTTATGTCAAACTGGGAGCGGTGGATCCCCAAGGCTGAAAGAAAGGAGCTAGATGGCAGGGTCAAGGACCTGAAAGCTTTGAACGGCAACCTTGAACTAAGGAAGGCTGAGTTTGTCACTGCACGGAGGATGTCGAAGGATGCGCTGGCTGCAGGAGCCTCAGGACTTGAAGCAGTGAGAGCACATCCCCCGCCAGCAAAACCAATTGTCAGGATAAAACCAACCACACTGCCCATCTTTTCAGGCTGCAAAAGAGAATACCACAGATGGAAGAAAGACTGGGAGAGCCTTCAAAGACAGGGAGAGCCGTCTGGCTCAGCCGAGGTCAAGAAAATTCAACTCCTGGGCAGCGTGGATGACAAGATTGGGAAGGATATCCGGCTGTCAACCTACAACACTGCAGAGGATATGTTCAGAGTCATGGACAACCGGTATGGAAATAAATCGACCATTGCCATAGAAATCCTGGAGGAGTTGGAGCAAATACCCCCTGCAAGGGGAAGCCAGCCAAGGAGAGTCATCGACCTGATCCAAGCAGTGGAAAAATCCCTAGCAGACCTCACAGAGCTGGGAATCTCTGGCGCAATCAAGAACCCTCTCGTCATTAAATCCATTGAGAGCAAGTTACCCGACTTTGTAAAGAGAGACTGGCTAGCCTTTATGGTAAATTCTAGCAATAATGTCACCACAGACAACCACTTTGACATGCTCCTGAAGTTCCTAAAGAATCAAGAAGAGATCCTAGAGAGACTTGACCAGCTAAGGTTTGTGGAGAAGATGGAGAAACCAGAACCTGGGAAGAAATATGAAAGAAAGTATGCTTCTACAAGAACCACAAAGAAAGGAGGGCTGGAAGATGTGTGTGTTGTCTGCGGTGATGGAAGGCACAGTGACAAGATTTTCTTCTGTAGAAAGTTCAAAGGGCTGAAGCTACAAGAGAAGAATGCTATTGTAAAGAAGCTGGGAGCATGCAGAAAATGTCTTGGATGTCATGAAGATGATGGATACTGCAGAGACACTTTCCTATGCAGGAACAAAGACTGTAAGCAGGGAGACTCCTCAGATCACCATTACTTTATTTGCCCCAATGGAGAAAACAAGAGTGGAAACGAGAAGAGAAGTGGGAAAGATGGCAGAAGAAAGAGCAAACTAACAGCCGAACAGGAAGGATTCTTGGCTGAGCTGTCCTCAGTGCAAGCAGAAAGGTGCAGAATGGCATTCACGAACAAAGCTACAGAGGGTGGCATGAAGAACCACCAGTCCCAGCTATTGAAAAAAAGTGGCCTGTGCGAGCTTCCTGTCATTATGATGCTGATGGAGGTAACTGCTAATGCTGGGCAGAAGATTGGAGCTCTTGTTGATCTTGCCTCAGACACAAACTATATCACCCATAAGGCTGCACACAGGCTGAGGCTGCGGAGTGAAGAAATAACCCTGGTTGTGCATGGTGTAGGCGGAATGACCATCAAGGTGAACACGGAAAGATATCTTCTTCGAGTCAGAGTGAAAACCCCCAAAGGAGCGGAGAAGGCTCATGAACTGATCTGTTACGGCCTGGATGAGATTGCCAAGGTGCACAAAGTTGTCAAGCCGGAAAAGTTGCAGAAGTTCTTCCCAGAAGTGAAGCTTGAGGAATTAAGGAGGCCGGAAAAGATTGATCTGCTCATCAGCCATCGCGAGGGAAGACTTGCTCCACAAAGGGTTAAAGTTGTTGGGGACCTCGTCTTGTGGGAGAGTCCATTGGGAATGACAGTGGGCGGAGCACACCCCGACCTGTTCGAGGAGATAGAGGTGGCAGCACATGAGTCCAGAACACACTTTGCTCGCTCCATGAGAACTGCTGCAGTCAAGTATGAGGAGATAGTTGAGAGCCCAAGTACTGAAGCAGCCCGTATGCAGCGAAAGGACAGTGCAAAGGAAACGGTTACAGCTGCTGCAAACCGTGAGTTCCTGGAGTGGTGGAGATGGGACAGCATCGGAGCAGCCTGTGAGCCAAAGTGTGGAGGATGTCGCTGTGGAAACTGCCAACCAGGAGGAAAGGAAATGACACTGGCTGAAGAAAGGGAGCTTGAAATAATAAAAGAAGGACTCACCTATGTCCAAGGAGACTCTCACACAACATCGCCGCATTGGGATGCAAAGTATCCATGGACAGAAGATCCTGCCTCGCTCCCCAACAACAAAGGTGCAGTTGAAGCTACATTCTTGAGAACAGAAAGACAACTAAGGAGGGAGCCAGAGTGGAAATCAGCATACAGAGCCCAGGTCTACGAGATGGTTGAGAGGGGCGCAGCCGTAAAACTCACTAATGAGGTCATCAGCAAGTGGACAGGACCAGTGTGGTATGTAAGCCATTTGGTGGCGCCAAACCCTCACTCAGTGACGACTCCAGTCCGGCTTGTGTGGAACAGCAGCCAGAAGTGCAGGGGAGTGAGCATGAATGATATTCTGCTAAAGGGGCCAGATGTTTTAAACCCGATCAGAGCTGTGCTGCTGAGATTCAGAAGAGGTGTGTATGCTGCACTTGGAGACATCAGGAAGATGTATAATTCAGTGTGGCTAGAAGAGCGAGAGATGCATCTCCACCGATTCCTTTGGAGGGACAATCCAGATGAGGAGATGGGTCAATATGCCATCACAAGGGTGAACATTGGAGACAGACCAGCCGGTTGCATTGCACAGGTAGCTATGCGGGAGACAGCAAGATTGGCCATCTTTGCTCACATGGAAGAGGAGCGCAGAGTCCTGGAAAAGGACAGTTATGTGGATGACATTCTAACTTCCCATAACAGCCTGGAGGAACTAGACAAGATGACTGAAGGCGTTGAAGAAATTCTGAGAGCCGGAGGCTTCTTTCTGAAACCGTGGGTCCGGTCAGGCCAAAGTGGGAGGCCGGAGGCTGCAGCAAAGGTCCTGACATCAAGAGTGGAAGGGATGGAGAAGAAAACCTTCATCCTCCCAAACCAAATGAGGGATGAAGATAACAAAGCCCTGGGCATTGGATACAAGGTGGAGGAGGACAAGCTCTACATGATGACCTCGATCAACTTTTCCAAAAGGAAAAAGAAGATGAGAGTAGGCAAGGATCTTCTCAGAATGGAGGTGAAACCTGGAACGCCTAACCCGCTGACAAGAAGGGACCTGTTAAGCCAAGTAGCTGGACTCTACGACCCCATCGGTTTGGTATCACCTCTGAAACAGAAGGGCGCTATCCTTGTTAGGAGAGCATTCCAGGAGGCAGGAGGAGGGAAGTTGACCCGTGAGACCTGGGATAAACCACTGTCAGAGAGCCTCAGAGAAGAAGCCATTCAGCTGTTTGAGGAGTATGCGCAGCTTGGACAAGTTCAGTTTCAAAGAAGCCTGACACCAGCTCACTGGAAAGGGAAACCATGGGGAATCACATTCTCAGACGGGAGTGACAAATCATATGGAGCTGTGATGTACCTGAGGTGGAACACTAGTAAAGGAGTCGATATCCGGTTTGTAGAGTCGAAAGCCAAGCTGACTCCACTGGATCAGAAAGGGGAGGCCGTCAAGGCTGAGATCTGCGGCGCTGTCTTTGCAGCCAGGCTCAGGAAGTACGTTGAGAAGCATGGAGGCCTGGAGATAGAGCGATGGCTCCACCTGGTGGACAGTCAAACAGTCCTAGGAGCCATTCAAAGAGAGAGTTATGGGTACCAAACTTTCTTTGCGAACAGAGTGGGTGAAATCCAGAAGGCTGGCTCAGTTGAAGACTGGTGGTGGATCCCTGGAGAGCATAACATTGCTGACATCATTACAAGAGGAGGCACTCATGAAGATCTAAAGGAGGATTCCACATGGCAGGATGGGCCAGAGTTCCTAAAGTGGCCAGTGGAGGAGTGGCCTAAAAAGTCAGCAGGAGAGGTTGCAGTGCACGCTAGAGAGAGTGTCAACAGACTCCAGAGAAAGGCATTCTCAGCAGGAATGACAAGGGCTCAAGCTAAGATAAGCCAAGCAAGTGCCCCACAAAAAGACCTGAAGGATGAAAGTGGAGAGAAAAGTATGGCCGCTGATCCAGCTCTTCTGGCAGGAAGGGCACCCAGGAGATGGGAAATAAAGAACCTACTGGAAGTGAGGAATTACAGCTCCTTGTCCAAGCTGGTCAGGATCATCGCCTGGATATGGCGAGCTGCCAAGAAGTGGATAGAGATGAAAAGCCAGTCAAGAACTCAAGAAGCTAAGCATAAAGTGTCATCACTAAAGGAAAAGGCCAAGCAAACTGTGCTTACAGTGAGAGAGCGTGAAGATGGCCTCAGGGATCTCTTTAGTGAAGCTCAGGAAGGTGTAGCTTTTCCTGACACTACCCTAAGCAGACTGGCAGTATACAGAGATGCGGACTCTGAGCTCTTGGTTTGTGGAGGCAGGATTCAGATGTTTGATGAAGACAAAACTGCAGTGCCCGTCTTACCATACGAGGCATGGGTGTCTACATTGCTGGCACAGGAAGCCCACAAGGCAAACCATGAGGGAATAGCAGGAACCTTGCTCAGGATGAGGAAAAAAGCCTGGGTAATCAAAGGTCGAAGAATTGCAAAACAAGTAGTAGACAGTTGTGTGGTATGCAGGAAAAACAGGGCAAAACAGTGCCAGCAGATCATGAGTGACTTGCCACCAGAGCGAACAGGCCCAGCATTGCCATTTGAGTTTACAACCATGGACCTGTTCGGACCTTATGAGGTAAAAGATGAAGTAAGGAAAAGGGTCAAACTCAAAGTCTGGGGGGTTGTATTCTGCTGCATGGCTTCAAGAGCCATACACACTGATGGTGTGAGTGACCAGTCTTCTGAGGGATTTCTGCTGGCCTACCAAAGATTCTCTGCACTGAGGGGACACCCTAGGAAATTGTGGACAGATCCTGGCACAAACTTTGTAGGGGCCAGACCTGCTCTGGAGGAGCTTCACAGATTTCTGAGCAGACTGAACAGGTCTCAAATTGAAGAGGAAGCTGTCAATCATGGAACAGAGTGGTCATGGAGGATTCACCCTGCAGACTCTCCCCACAGAAATGGAGCAGCAGAGGCAGCTGTCAAGATAGTGAAGCGAGCCCTGAACAACCTTGGTGGTGATGGAGTTCTCACATGGGGGGAATTCCAAACATTCCTCTTCATGGCAGCCAACCTGGCAAATGAAAGACCGATAGATGCCAGGATTCAAAGCCGAGAGGACTGTGTGGAATACATCAGTCCCAATTCCCTCATACTGGGACGAGCCAGCCCGAGAGGAGACCCGGGAGATTTCAAGTTTGAAGGTTACCCATATAAGAGACTCCAAACCATACAAGCAGAGGTCAGCAAATTCTGGAAGAAGTGGTGCCAGCTAGCTGGTCCTAACCTGTTCATAAGGAGCAAGTGGCACACAAGAGAGAGGAACGTTGCAGTGGGAGATGTGGTCTGGCTGGCTGACCAAAATGCCTTGAGGAGTCAATATAAATTGGCCAGGGTAGTCAGTGTTAATGCTGACCGAAGAGGAATCGTCAGAGATGTAAATGTGAGGACCTTTCCAAGCTACCCTGTTCCAGTCATGAAGCCAAGCACAGGGGACACAAGCAGACAAGGAGCCAGGAAACTCTTGAAGAGAATCCCTGTGTCCATTCTCTGCAGGGATGTGAGACGACTGGTCATCCTTCTTCCTGTTGAAGAGCAACGATAGAATGAATAGATAGAGTGTGACCTCCTTGGGTTGAGCAACCAGGAGGTCAAGTGGGAGGTGTAAAGACAGAGATCGCATTTAGATTAAAAAACCTCTAGTGGCGTGGAGGGGAGATGCGCAAATCACACGTGTTCGATTTGCGCACACACCGGGCGGCACTTGCCTGATTACGGCACGTGAGGTGAGTGAGCACGGGTGAGGAAATAAAGGTCCGCGATTTCCGGCCGGGCTATGAAGGGTTTGTGCATTGGAGGACACGAGAGCACGCATTGGTATGTTATTTATATTTTGAACTAAGGTGTAGTTTGCACAATGCGTATGTTTCTGGCACTTTTTCCCGTTTGTCATGTCTTCTATGTGACAGCGCATGGGTCGGCGCAGACGTCCTTAGTGACGTCTTGAGCACGTTTGGTGGAGGCGCACATGGTGAAAATGTTTGTATGGAAGACCATTGTTGTTTTACATCATAGTGATATTGTAATTATATAGATTTGTTTATGATATCTAACAGATATTTGGATTTGATTTAAATGTTTGATTAGGCATTTTGATTTATTTGAACTAACTTGATTTAATTTGTCTTTATCAATAGGTTTTCAACCTAATCCTGATCCTAATCCTAAATCCGAATAAGACTACGGAATGTTTGTTGGTCATGTTCAGAAAGATTCATGTTCAATAAAATCAAGGAGAAGGATTTGAGCTGTCCTGCGTCCTCTGTGTAACAGTGCCATTTCAAGTTGGGCAAGCACAGATTAAAACATCACCCAGATAACTTGACAATGATAGTGAACTTAAATACTCGCCACAATGTTAATGTGAATATATGAAATGCACTGAAATATTCATCAGCCATTTGTATTAAAGACTTAAGAATATTTGTTATACATTTACCAATGGATGTGAATAATAAAGAGATTAGTTCACAGTGTATATTGTGGGGTACATTACATGAGTTTTGAGTATTTAAAATAACTGCTGCTTGTAAAACCCTTAAGATGATCACCTCATATAAAGCTAATTATTTATCCACCTTTCTTTTCCCCACTACATCACTTTTAGCTTCCACCCTGAGACTGGAGAGGGTTTCCTCTCGCCTGCAGTATCTGTAAACATCTTCTCTTAAACTGACACTTTCTGTCACAATGGACGTAGGAAGTCTCCCAAAGCCAATTTTCTGCATTTGAACGGAGCTCATCAGAAAATATGAATTGGGAAATACATCGATCCAAAGACGCAGATTGGGCCTTTAAGGACTAACAGCCATTTCACTGACAATACAGCTGTGTATATGTGAGTGGGATGAGACGGCAATAAACCGAACAGCTTGACGGCCTTCTTGTCTTGGCAAGGCCTCTGTTCATCTGCATCTTGTTTCATAAGTTCACAGCTTGACTCTGATTTCTGCCTCATTACACTGTGAACAGAGAATCGGCTTGTGTGTGTGCGTGTGTGTGTTTGTGTGTGTTTGTGTGTTTGTGTGTGTGTGACGCAAGATTACGTCTCTATTTCCAAGGAGTGATTCTCCCAACCCTCTAAAGCTGGCACACGTGTACGTGCGCACACACACACCCCGCACACACACATACACACAAAAAGACACGACGAATAATCACAGAGGGGGTCAGAATCAGTTCAGCGTACGCATAAAGGAAACAAAGATGTTCATTTTCAAGAACGCAAACTGCAAAGAGAAGAGAAGCGAATGAGGGAAGAAAAGAGAAATTAATATAAGGGTGAAACATATAGCTGGAGAAAGTACACACACACACACACACACACACACAAACACACACTACTGTCCCTATCTATCTCACTGATGATGTTGATGAAAACATTGATGTTTTCTATATTAAGCATAAACATATTCTCTTTGGATTCCTACTATATATTACTCCCCAAATATGCAACCTTGTGAAAATGCATTCAATCAACTTACAAATAACCAATGGGCAGAATCACAATCATCACTGAATCATGTTCTAATTCACTGTCAAACCAACAAAGAGGATTCATACACATGATCACTTTCAGCTTGTCAAGAAAAGGATGTGATTAAACCCATTTCTGTAAGTGGTGACAAGTTCTAACATTTGAATGTCATTATGAGCTGCTCAATGTGATCAGAGACACAGAGAATCCTTTCAGCTGGAGGAAATGTATTAATGAACTGAGACTTTAATGTTAATTCATATTAATGTCGAAGCATGGTGTTGTGAAAAAAAGTACAGCAAAGCAGATCCATCCCATTAAGCTCCTGCGGGACTTCAGGTTGTGTAGGTGGGTGTTACAGCTGCTGTAGCTAACAATGTTCAGAGAGCAACGAGGCACAGCCCTCATTGCTGTGTTTAAGTCTTGTAGATGGAGGACAAATACTAATAAATAAGATGACTGCCTTATTTGTGCTGGAATGCAACACTGGTGTCTCTGTTTGGGAGTTGTACTTGCCCCTAGCAAGGTCCAGTGGACAGAAACAAAAACCTCTTCAAGGTGCTTTGCGACATGTTTTATTAAAAATAAATAACACACACTTCTCACTCGTAAATGTTACATTGCACGAACTTAAGTTAGATAAAGTTTTACAATTGCTCTATTTGAAATCCATCCATACCCATAACACTTATCCTTTGAGAGTTGCAAGGGGATCTGGAGCCAATCCCAGCTGGCATTTGGTAAGGGGCGGGGTCACCCCTGCATCACGCTGACCACACCCTCAGCCATACTTGGAGTAATATGATTACTGTGGTAGCTAACGTTAGCTTACCCTGCTACTGTTACCATGATTCCCAGTTGCCACTTGTGGCCAGAGCAGGAGAACCAGTCCAACACAGGTTAAACAGGTACATGTTAAGTCAATTTCCCCCTGAGCTTTTGTTTTAAAGATGGAGATTGATGAAACAGTGAAAAAAAGTGATGATAAGAGATTATAAAATTAGTCAATATGGCTAAATTGAAAGTTGGTTGGTTGATATGAGGTTCAAATTTTCAAATCTGTTGAACTTCCGCACATGACTATTAAATGGACTGCATTATACATGACTTGTCTTGTCTTATCGACCACTCAAATTGTTTACACTACAAGTCACACACAGATTCATACAGTGCTTTTATGCACACGCAGACAGAACAGCCATCAGGGGCCATTTAGGTGATGTGCAATGTCTTGCCCAAGGACACTGCCATAAGGCCTTGGGCATGTGGCTCTACCTCCTGAGCCTCCACAGCCTCTCAGCACGAGGTCAGATTCGCTCAGATGTGCGCTCTGTGGAACGTTCAACCACAGCTGTGTAACAGCGAAACCTAACTGGCTGCAGCTAGGCGAGAACAGGACTTTAACCTGGTGTTAACTTGGTATTATAAGAGAGCTAATATGCAATTACAGGAGGTGCACTGATGTGAACTGAAATAAGAGATTATGGGACACTTTGATATTGAACTTCCTTCCTTCGTTTTTCATTCTCTTTGTTCCATCAGTGAATCTTTCAAACCCAGTCTTCTTAGAGACTCAGAGAGACGAAAGAGGATTCTAAATCTTTTGTTGAATGACCCTCATACTACACTAATTGAAAATGACGAGTGACTATTTGTCTTGAATCTTCCTCTCTCTTTTTTGCACCTCTTTTTTCTTCCTCCTGTTTTTGTCTCCAGGCTGCGTGAGGAGCACGGCCATGTGTCTGACCTGCAGCCACAAGGTTATCTGGGTCGTGTGCTCACCTCAGGGCGGAACAAAAGAACCGTGTCTCTCAGAAACAACACGGTCTCATTTGTGGATGTTAAAATAACACAGGATGTACTATGATGGGAGAGGGAGAATCTCGCCTCGCTTTAAATGTCAGCCGTACCTGTGAGGGCTGCTAGTAGTTATTAGTCTTGTTACTGCGGCTGGAGAGTTACTGGGGAATTTGTATCTACTCATTCCTCTGTTCTGTTTTGAGCCATTTCATTAAAAAGCAAAGTCTGTCTCCACTCGCCCACAGGGAGCAATACAAAAGGTCTGTTTTTTAAATAGTTCAGCGACATTTCCCATACGCTGGTGATATTCCTATTGTTGTTCGTAAAATTTCAAATTTACTTCCAACAATATATAGTGGTAGAATGACTTTCAAACATGCACTGGTTATGGTTGCATGGTTTTTAAATTGTTCTTATTGGCCTAGAGACTTAATCATACTTACTTAGACATACTTTATTCAAAGGTAGTTAGTTTCATCTCGCTATATCTCTAATACTCTCTTGAGTTTAGATATTTTTTCAGAAATAGTTCTATGCAAGTTTGTTTGATATATATATAGGAAATAAATAGATATATATGGGTAAGATGTTTTTATATGTGTAACCCTGTGTATACTGGCGGGGTACCACAGGGCTCAGTGCTTGGCTCTTTATTTGCCTACATATTTGTTATATGTCATATATTTGTTGTTGTACTAAGGTCTGTATTGCAAACGAGATCTAAAAGATAAAGAAATGGGTTTATGAATAAATCTATGTCACAATCCAATCTTAAATGTATTTGTGTTATGCATGGAGGAAAACACGACAATCGCTTTAGTTTGTGTGCAAACAAAGTGGATGCATGCTCAGCTCAGAGATTCCCCGGACATCAGGAATTAATTGAGTGCTTTCATCACATGACTTTGATCAAGACGCGGCATGCGATGCAAACATTTCGTCATTTAGAATCACTTAAGCCTCGCTGAATAAAAGAGTCTGATCAGGAGGGATCCAGTTTGACATGCAGGTGAAACCAAGTGTGACATGCTCAACGAGTACAAATGCAGAAAGAAGGAGAAGAGTGGCTTTACAGTCTGTTGAGAGTCAAGTGGAGGAACATGCCAATCTCGGCGGGTTCCCTCCCTGTATTCAATCAGAGAAACATCACTCTGTGCATACAGCCCATGTAGGTAGATGAGTGTGTGGGTTCAACTTTTTGACTTTGCCTTCTTCTTCTTTTGTACTTGCCAGTCTGGGCTGCTCTATATGTTCTATAAATCCTGACAAATTCAATATTTAGTAGGGTCAGACATGTACTAGGGGATTATCTATTTATCCCTGCACATGTTGTTCATACATTTATGTCCATCGCAGTTTAGGATGTGCAAATCAAGGCTTGAAAACACACATTCATTGGCGACATGTGACATTTTCACATTTACCAGCGTACTGCACATGGGCTACATTAAAGACACAAGTGGCATTACAGGAAACATTACAGGGCATAGTGAAGCACTTAGGAGCGTGTTATCTAAAAGACCCAGTGCAATAAAGCTTTTCCTTTATGGCACTCGAAAGCACTTGTGGGAAAAATACTCTGTGTACAATGTTTATCATTCAGGGCTCTTGACAGTTGACATACTAATCTTCCAGTGCTGCCGCTGAGTACCACCTCACGTCTTTTTAGTTCAAACAAGTAACTGCAGAGACATACTGGACGCAAATTCTCCACCCTCTCCTGAGGCCAGGAGTATATACTCATCTTCCAATTGCATGCTTTTATTTTCCTGACTTCTTTGGTGTTACGTATCCATCAGCTGCACTCCACACAAGATTTGCAGTATTTTCCTTTGAAATAAAAGGAGACCAACTATAAATATATCGTGATTTACCCCGCACAATACCAACGTGTCGACTTTACAAGTGTTTGCTGTAGCTAGTTGACAACTTGTATGGTGCATAGGTCTGCATGGCAGCATCTAAAGCAGATATCTTGCAACTTGTGTATTTTACTTTGTAATCCATTGCACCATTTGGCTTCTATAATTTGTTTTCAATCTACTTCTACGTTTAAACACCATGCATTTCATATTGCTCTGACACACAAGCTTATCACAAAATAAACAAAATATTTAAATGAAACACAGTATATATGCAATAAGAAGACAGAAAATGATAAGAATACTAAAAAATTATTTAAATAGGACAGATTCTATACTGTAGCTCCATCATAGATGGCCTGGTGACCAAATTTGTACCATTACTAGTGTACGTGGTTAAAGCCTGTTTCATCACCAAACGGTGCAACCTTACATTAAATTACCACATTACAGCCTCAGTTTATAATATACTATTATATACGAAAACCTCACCGTGAATACTTCTAAATTATTATGATATAGTCAAATTTTAATTATTCCATTATTATAACATTGCTTTTTTCAAACCTCTGAACTATCATCACGTATTTTCGCACATAGAATTTTGGCTAATTAGACTCCTGAGACACGAAAGGTTGATCACACATTCACGGTCACATCAGATTTGGGATTACATCTCTGAGAAAAGAGTAATACCCAGCAGAGGAGGTTTCTGATTAAAATATGAATTGTATTAATTGATATTACATTTGATACCTCTCCGCTGAAAGGACTCTTCTCTCCGGTCTTCTCCCTCCACAGGGAGTTCAGGGTCAGCTATAGAACAGCATCACGGAGCATAAAAATACCCTGATATCTTGCTCGAGGACACTTCAGCAGCAGGGATGTTTGCCAATACCGGGGCTGTGAACCAGACTGCTTAATTACATTCTCCCCTCAAACCCTCTTCTGTCCTTGTCTGGAGTCATTCAGCTGGCACTCTCACGCAGATACAGTTCCAACAAATAAAAATCTTTTCAGCTCCCACACCAGCTGCATTAAAGGCAGCCAAAAGCACAAGGGTCTGAGGTGACCGTGATCATCTGAGAGCAAAATGCCAGAAAAAGACATAAAACGGATGTAAAGTATGAGGGCCTTTTTTGATTTATCTCTCTAACTCACCCACCACCATCCCCCTCCTGTCTAAACCTTTTTCTAGTTCTCATTTACTCTCTCTCATTGTTACTCTCTGTCTTTTTCTTACTCACTTTTTTCTACTTTATTCCATCTTTTCCCTTTTCATCCACTCACTTTCCCTGGTCCTACCACTCTTTTCTTCTTCCTCCCGAGTGCTCCACTTTAGTTTAGAAGCGAAATGAGTATATGTGATGAGGGAGAGTATTGGGAGGAAGAGGAGGAGGAGGGACGGGGGACTGTGGGAAGACGGCAGGTTATATATATAGCGGTGAGCGTGGGTAGATAGCGTATTGACAGGAAAGACACACCATTTCTATTCAAAGCATGGCAGAGCCACAGAGAGGGATAATGAGCCAGAGAGAGAGAGAGAGAGAGAGAGAAGGAATTTGGTGTTTAAAGGCAAGACACTGAGAAGAGCATTACACCGTCAGAGCTACAAGTCAATTCAAGCATACATGTAAATGTAAAATTATATTAATGCTGATCGTTTTTGTGCAAGATCTTACTTATTTAATTGCCTTATTACTGCACTTACAAATATTTGTTTATGTTCCCCTATGAAGATTTTTTTTTATAATATTGTGACCAAAATGTGGTAAAAATATCATTGTGAAGTTGAGTAAACTCCTTCAAAGGACAAGTTTCTACAACACAAAGTACAACGCTACAACCAGAGCTGGATATGTCAACGTTTAATGCTCATAGCACTGAGGCTGCAGAGGATGATAGAGGCGGTGGTCTAGTGGCAGAAACTTGGACTATGGACAGAAAAGGTCTCTGGTTCGACTCCACAGAGAGGAGCTGCCCAAAAATCCAAGAGGATTCTCCCTACCCTGTCTAGTGCCCCTGAGCAAGGCACCTTAATCCCCCAACATCTGCTCCCCGAGCGCCGTACATTGTTGCTCACTGCTCTGTGTGTCCTGCACCAGATGGGTCAAAAGCAGAGGTTAAGTTTCCCTACCTGCATGAGTGTGCCACAGGCCACAAAGTTGTAGTCTGAGTAAAGTCTGAAAGTGTGAACATTACTAATAAGAGACCAGTAAAAGTGTGTGCACCAAGTTGTAACTTTAAACAAAGAGCAGGGAAGTTCACTGGGTATCATAGGATTTGGTGTTTTAAAGGGCACATCATATGCCCATTTTACCGCAAGTTAAAATGGTTCCTTGGGGTCTTAATGAAAAATTGTAGTCAAAATACCACAAGGTTAATTTAAAACAGTACACTTTTTACAGTGTCTAAAACAGCCCTCCTCAGACTGACCTGTTTTGAGTTTTTGAGATTTAACAGACGGACTTCAACCACCAATTCGAATAGCAATGCGTCATCAATTAACCACACACACAAGCAAGTACACAAAACCTCACAAGGAAAGTCAAACACGTGCACACAAACTACAGCAAGTGATTATTGCGCTGTACACCTTAGCTAAAATGAACAGGTAACACTTTCATAATGTCAACCTGGCACATGTTGCACAGTGTTGAGCCGCAGGGTTTTATGAGGTTTACTGGTTCAGGGAACAGGGCGGGGACAAGTTTGGGAGAGTGAAGGGTGAAACTCAAAATAACAATCAGTGGAGCGCATCATATTTGATCAGTCAGTTTCTCTTTTGCCTGTATGAGGGGCTAAAAGGGAAAGCAAATCTATTGAGTATCTGCCAGTGCTTCAATATCTGATTAAACCTCACTGTAAGTGGCAGAAATCTGTAAATGTCTTCAAATGTCACAAGTTATCAGAGATGACAGAGTGGTCGGTTTTGCAGAACTCCCATTGCATCCAAATACATCCAGTTCCTGTAATGTTTGGTCTGTCTATATGGGAGTCAGTGTGATTTGACAAATGGGATGCACAACACCCAAAACAGAAAATGTTAAACAACGGTGTCTACACAACACAATGACAACTGCACATTAAGAGTTGATCATTTTTCTCTATTGAACAGAAGGACTGCTGTTTGTGTGTCCCAGACGTTTGTGGGTGTGTCCATCACAGAGGATACACAGCATCTTGATTGTGTGTCAGTTGGGATGCTCTTTTTACATCATCATAACAATAGATAATTGTGTTAGGACCTGTCATGGAATGAAATGCAGCCGACGGTGCAGTAAGCACAGAATAAAACTACACAATTAAAAAAACATAAGAAAAAAGGTAGAGATGTAATAAGATAGGAGGTAGGAGAGATGATATAATAGATATCTTCACTTCCACACACTGTCCAGAAACGTATCCTGCATATAGCGCTGCCATACTGCTTCGATGATGAAATCTAGAGCCAGAGTCTGTGCAAGAGAGATCAGGGGATGGTGCCAGTCAATACACACACTCAACCAATCAGTCATGGCATTTTAACCTCAAATAACAAATAAAACCAAACTTGCCAGAAAAATTAGGAGATAAAGTCAAGAGAAAAACTTCCTACCATGAAAGAATCTATCTCTGAGAAAACTTTATATAATGTGTATCTTGACCTTTTAGTTTGGTCCCATCAGGTAACATGGAGGAGGCAGAGTTTACGATCTGTACTGCAACCAGCCACCAGGAGGTGATCAAGACTCTCTGATGCAACTGAGAAGTGCAGATAAAAACTGTGCCTCTTAACTGGCGCTTTTTTTTTCTTTGTCCCTCCCTGCTTCTCTCACCCTGCACTCTCATCACTTCATGTCTCCTAGTGTCTCTGCACAGTGTCATGAAGTTTATTATATTACTGTGGTAGAACAAGGAATCTGCACTGAACAAGGAATCTCACAATGAGAAGAAAAAGGAGCCAAAAAACAAAGTGAAGAGATAAATGTCGAGGTAAAAATAAACTGAGCAACATTAACAGCTTTATAGGACTGTGTGTGTGTATGTGTGTGTGTGTATTTCTCTCCCTCTGTTAGTTCACCAGTTATTGTTGTTTTGCTCTCGAAGGGGAGCAGCTCTTAACTCTCCTGACTTTAATTGCATTCACTGTGGCCGGCCCTCTGCTCCTCACTTGAGTGGAGCCATGAATCGCGGGCGGTGTGAAAGTCGGACATGAATTCACTTAGAAAATATGAGACACTTTGAGGCATCCCACGTTCCACTGTGAGAAGTTTTATTTCTCCCCCTGCGTGGCTCAGGTTCAATGTGATTTTTTTTCCATCTGGACAAAGTTCAGTAAACAACCATGAGACATGTTTGGGTCAAAGTTCAACCTGTAATGTATTTTTCTTTACCCAGTCACGCTTATTCTTTACCCTGCTTTGTGTGTGGTGACCAGCCTGCTGTGCTGTGTTTCTTTTAATATGCACAATCAATGCATTCCTCCCAATGGGGACTGTCACACTTATTAACTAATCAATAACGCCATTCCCTTTAAAGTTATTTCACAATCAATATCCCATTCAGATCACAGCTATGAGCTAAACCATACCATTCATTTTCCAATCAACTAGTGTATGATCACTGAGGATGATCATCTTCTCAGCGCAGTGCCGCATTAACCACGGCACTGATACGTGGAGCATGGTGTGTGTCACTGTGTTTCCCGTGTGTTGTTGTGTAATAAGTTAAGCTGAGATGAGAGAGGCTGTCTTGTTGCTGCTTTGTGTTCCTCGTCTTTTCTGTGTGATGTCGAGCAGCTCAGGGATCACGTGCCTTTCAGCAGGGAATAACCGGACTGACCTGCGATTGCTTACAAACATTTTCATAGCAGAGCAAACTCAGGTTGCATCCCCACTAAACTGTCCCGGTTTTAAAAATGCTTTTAAAACTCAAAATATCTCTGAACACAAAAAGCTTTTAGCTCTGAGTCAGTAATAATCCCAGCACGTACTAACACATCTCTAAACAGAAAGCAGATTGTCATCTCAGTTATAGAGAATCCCATGAACTGGAATGGCACTCAGAAGAGCAATTACCTCCACCAAATCCCCTTAAATTCAATCAAGCTGCGCCAAAAGACACACTCTCACAGATAGTCACTTAAAGATCCCTCATAAAGATCCACAGCAAAATTGTATGGGTTCTTTTCTCACCCGAGCTACATCCGTGCATTAAGTGGTATCCTGTCCAGCAGTTTCACGTAAATGCACCTGCACTCTCCAGCAACATTTAAAAAAACATTTTCAATGCTATCCAATTGAAAATAGGGCTGCCGCTTTTTATTCAATATGCTATTATTCATTGGAAGGTTGGAGGAAATGTTTATGTTCAAAATATAAACTTTCGAAGTGCATCAGACCATCTGCAGTAGTTTGCCTTGTGATCCAGCAGAGGGTGATCACTAACAGCTTGACCTATTGAAAGACCTCTTGACCTGTCAATAATATTACGTGGTTTTGCTCTGAACATGAAGGACGCTAGCAGGCAAAGTCGTCCTGAGTGGAAGATCACGACAATAAAGCATCAGCGAAGTTATGTGTGGAAGTTCTACAACATAGACGGTAAAGTCACAAAAAAAAAAACTTCAACAACAAGAAATATGCAGGCTCGACATTAAGCAGCAGCGGAGGAGGCACCACAACGATCAGAACGCTTCCACGGAGGAGGGAGTATTGAATTATATTCAAGGCAATTGCACATCATATACAATATGTTTGAACTTGATTTTTGGAAAGATTTAAACTGCCATATTTGAAAATTATCCCCATCATACATCACAAAATTAGATCTAGTTAAACACTGGTCTCCACAATACTGTCGATACTCTGTCGGCCTGATCTAAAGGTGCCTGGCAGAACATCTCATCAGGACACCAAGCGTCCAGCAGAAGCCAAAAGTTACTGAGGTTCTCTTTACCACTTTATCGCATTCCCTCCAGCACAACCTACCCCAAGCTGAAGCATTAATAATTAATAGCTGTTTGTTAAGACCCTCCAGATAAGTGCGCTCACACTGACTGTGTTTACTCTCCAGCAGGGAGAGAGGTACTCTGCCTGTCTACCGTCAGCAACAGCTAATCAAACTTGCAGAAATCCTTTAATCAGCCGTATCTTCATGTGCTCATCCTGGTTTAATGAGAACACCTTCTTCTTTTTTCCAACCGCTGCTGTCTGCTGAGAAGACTGTGTCCTCGGTCACAGGGAGAGGTTTAATAAAGGTTAAGAAAAGCATCACCCTGGAGCAAGTATCACTATTATCAGAGTCATGTCCCCTCTAGTATTACACACACACACCCACACACACACACACACATTGTACTTCTATCTTAGTGAAGACACTCATTGACATTATACATTTCCTAGCCCCTTACCCTAACCTAAACCTAATTCTAACCCCAACCCTAAAACCAATTCCAAGATCAGTCAAAAAGTCTTCACCTTCCAAAAATGTCCTCACTTTGCACGGTCTTTGCTTGAACCGGTCCTCACAAAGAACATTTACACACGCTCACATAGCAACGGTTCCCTCAGGTACAGTGAGTTCTTTATCCAAACAGAAAACAATCCAGCCAGGATAGGTAGTTCAACACCCCTCTTCAACTCTGTGCACGTGCAGCAAGCAACAGTGCCTCATACCCTCAGACATGCTCCACTTGGAAAGCTGGGCAAAACACACACACTCACACACACAAAACAACAAAGTAGGTCTGGGCTGTGCTAGGTCAGTGCAGCAAAGCAAAGCTAATGGATTTGGACAATAGGTGTGTGTGTGTGCGTGTGCATGAGACAGAATGTGTTTCTCTGTGTGTGTGTGTGATGCCATATGTAGATAGACTGAGCGTCTGTGGGCTATGCGTGACCCTGACCTCAGCCCCTTGCATGACCTCTGTGTGTGTGCGTAAGCTACACAAGTAGAAAGTAGAAGGGTTTCATTGAGCTGTTTATTTTAGTAAGGAAAAAGCGGAGGGAACAGTAAAGGTTCATTTAACAGTGAGCTCTCTCAGCTGAGGAGATCAAATTTTCCAATCAATGAAATGTCCCTTTTTTTGTTTTCAAGACAGCGAGAGCCAAATGCATGAACACTTAATCAACACTTGTGAGGCAGGGAAGCCAATACAGATGACTTGTGTTATTTAAATGTTCTCTTTTGTTGCTCTCTTACACTTTGGCTTCCTCTTCATCAGTTTTTGTGAGGTTTTTAAGTCACACTGTAAAATGTCCAACGGAGCAGAATGTCTGACATGTTCTTGCAATAACTAAAGGTTTACGGTTTTATAGGAAAAAATTACATTTCTAATGAATACACGCTGTATTTTATGACACTATTTAATACATGGGGCCAGCTGTATTCAAAGGTGATCAGGCAGATTTACACCAGAGAATACAATTCACTGTTCACTGAAATGAGTATCATCTGTCCATGTTCATCCATCCATCCATCCCAATAATGTATTACTATGAAAAGATCATTGATTTCCCCTTTTGTTCATCAGCATCCAGGACTGAGCTGCAGGAGCTCACTGAAGTGTGGCAGGGCTGCTGTCCAGAGCTGTGTCGCCATTGAGGGGCTGCATCCTTCACAGGCTGCATTGAGGACCAATGGCATCCCAGCACCGCAACTAGACTGTCCCATTTCAAAGACTCCTTCAAACTCGTCCCTTCATCCTAAAGAAGCACTGCTCCTGTGAATGGATCCTTCTCTGGGCAAACCTGCCCCAGGATTCAGGTAATGGTGCCAGGTAGCAATAAGATGCCCAATGCCAGAGCAACAGACAAGCCAAAAGCACACATGTTTCCAGAATACTCAGGACCACAGTAATCAAGGAAATCCCCTGGAGATCAGACTGCCTCATTTCAGTTCAGCCTTCTGGGTCTGCAGAGCCCACAAACACGTTGTTGTATAATAATCTGCATGTGGATATCAGGCTTAGAGTTTGACACCAACTTTAAATTTGAGGTCTGCTGTGTTGACTGGACTAGAAAATACTGATGGATTGCATCTGTAACAGAGGCATGAGCCCATGTAGTGAAACAATGCAGGTAAAGATAGAGGAGGGAGGTAGAAGACAAAGGAATGAAGAGACTTGTTTTGAAAAGCGGTCCAGTTCCATAGCTTGGTTTATAAATCTTTTTATTTCTCCCTTCAAAGAGAACTCATACAATTTATTATTGCCCTTCCACAAAGTTGTAGGACACAGAAAAGCCAGATTTAGAGAAGAATGGCCAAAACAGTGAATGCTAATATGAGAAAGGATCTTACATTCCCCATAATGCAAATCATTGACAAATCAAGCTGACTCATGCCTTTCATAGTCAATGTCTCCATTTTCTCCAGGCCCCACGCTGTGATAACCCCAACAATATCCTTCATGCCATCAGTTATTTTCTCAAATTCAACAGAGCTCCTCTACAAACACAGAAGGCATGAAGCGGTAAACTGATCTTGACAATTAAAAGAGATGCAATTCTCTTTTAACCTTTTTTTTTCCCTCTCTCACTTGCATCAGATGGGTTTTATACTCTCTCTCCCCTGCATATGGTGCAATCCTATCCTTGAATAGCGTCTGCAGCCCCCAGATGATGCAAAAACACAGCTAACATCCAAAGAGAGACATCAGAGATGAGTTTTACATATGTAATGTGCGCGACCAGACGCCATCGAGGCTAAACAGGCTTTCGGGAAGATGTAGATCAACCTGTGGGTTGTTCGACACGACAGAGAAACAAGGCGCCGGAAAGAGAGAGGCAGGACAAAGAAAACGAAGGGGACAGAAATAGAGGAACAAAAAAAAAACACTCACAAAGCTGTGAGTCATGAAGAAACACAGGAAACATCCTGAAGAAAAAAAAGGAAATAGTCTCCAACGGCTGTTAAAATTAAACCAGCTAAAGGAGTTGATTATATAAATAAGCTCAGACATTAAGAGGGGGGAGAAGAGGGGGTTGGGGGGTTGACAGCCCACGGGGGGGAGGAGAACGGGTCATGAATAAAATAAAGGAAGAGAAATGAGTGGGTAAATTAATTTTGAGGTTTGAAATTAAACAGCTAAATGATCCGATTATTTAAACAAACCAATTGATTTGAGTTGGGACAGCAACTCAAAGAGAGGAGTGGAGAGAGAGAGAGAGAGAGAGAGAGAGAGAGAGAGAGAGAGAGGAACAGGAAGCAAGACTCATTAAATTAAAAACAGCAAAATGAGCTGGTGTTCCCAAACAAGCTCAGAGATTTGCATTGCTAATTATTGCGACGGAGCTCTGCACGTCACTACAATTATCTAAAAATAATCTTTGATGCACTAAAATAAACAGGCCGGCAAAATTAGTGGCCCAACTGAAATACGGTAGTCATGCACAGGAGCTCTCTCTCTCTCTCACACACACACACACACACACACACACACACACACACACACACACACACACACAAATGAAGGCACTCAACATGAAATTTCCTCTGTTTCACACTGGTCCTCACAGGCATGCCTTTGAGCAAGACTGCAGGCAGCCAATCCAAGCAAAGCAGCGACCGGACTCCCATAATGCTCTGCAAGTTCAAACACACCATGAGGGTTAAAGGCTTTATGTGGGAATAAGAAACAACAAATACACATATCAGCCTTATAAATCGAAGTAGTTTGACCTGATTCAACTTTGTATAAGCCTTAAATATACTAAAAGCTCTGATCTACATAGACACACATTCTACAGTTACATTTTTTTAAGTTACACAATTTTCTCCCTTTTATTTGACTTGGAGCTTGAGTATATATGCATTAGTTAATGTGCGCACACGCACACACACACAACACTGAGCTCCAGCCCTTAGGCCACCTTTGAATACATGCATCAGGTTGCATTTGTCCAGAAGCATCTACGACTTGACACACATGCACGCACACACACGCAAACACACACACACACACCCACACACACAGTGAACCTCATCCATTAACCGAGGGGTGCCTAGTCGATACCATTTGCCTGAGGTTAATAAACTAAATAACACTAATGAATTTTAATAAGTGTTGGTTTGATGGAGAAGACAGCCTAAAATATTCAGAACACAACATGCTTGTTGATGTGAGGATTTGAACCAAGAAACTGCTGGAACAGATAGAGGTGGAAGACATATATATAAGTATGCAGTTAAAATACTAATAGTGACATATGAAAATAAGAAAAATATATAAAGGCATATCATGTAAACTGTTACCAGGGTTTAATTCACCAAATAACATGATTGCAGAGTGTTCTCAGGATAATATTTACCAAAAAGTAATTTGTGTAATAAACAACATGTTAATATTGGCAGCCTATTCAAAACAGCACCAGGTATTTTGAGCTGCATACAATGATCCTATGAAGTCAACCCAAGCTCTGTGCAGGGTTGAGCTCCTGCAGCGATGATGTTAAAAACCCACCGTGCAGCAGCTCTCATGGAGAACTTACCATCTTCGACTGGAGGTTTACGCACAAGAGATAAAATGTGTAAATTTGTTGTAGTGCAGGTATATTTTGAAACCAAAACATAATAAATCAATCAATAAATAAGATATATATAAAAATATATATATATATGTTTCCCCATATGTCAGCCCAGTAATAAGTGTGTCTTCCTCCAGTGGGAACCTGTATCCTGCTTCTGGCTCAGCCCCCCTCAACCTTATCGGGATAAAGGTTGAAGACACACTATATTTTTTATATTTTAATTGTTTTAAAGGAAATGTTTTACTTCCTTTTCATCGCAGTAAAGCGTAAAGATATGTATTTCTTTGAATCTCACTTTAAATTGGTGAGATCAAACTTTCAGTTCTGAACAAAAGCTGTAGGTATTAATGGCTTCTCAATGATAAAGGGAAAGCCAAAGTTACCTTTGTTTCCAAATATCTCTTCCACTGCGTCTATATCTGCACCACATCTCCTGGCAACTCCCACCGGGTCATAAACATTTTGGAGAAATCTCAGCCAAGACAAGACAGCTTGCACCAGATTTTATAATTGGTGCAGCTTGATAAATACTTTCCTCAGATTTGGAACAGTTTGTTCGCCGTTAATCAGAAAACATGTTTTGGACCTAAAGTTGTCTCCCTTTTGCAGCTGCTCTCGCAGTGTGTGTATGTTTGCTGCTTTAACTGCCATCTGCAACTTTCCCACTTGCTCCATTTGGAAGGGAGTCCACTCTCTGCTTGCATTTTAAATGATTTTTAAAGTGAAAGAGCAGCTTGTACTCTGTCTGCGTGGGCGCTAATAATTTGATAACGGTAAGAACATCTAGTCTACCTTTGTGGTTTTAAGTGTAGGCACGCAGCTGTGGGAGGCCTCCTCTCTGGCTGTTTCTCCCTGACAGCCAAAAACACCTTCAGTGAATAAAACATCAGGTATAAAGCCTCGGTACATGATGGAAGCCGACGGCCTCAACTGCCAGTAACGCTTGGCCTTCAGGCGGCTGTTGACGGGCGGGACAAGGGGCGGATTCCAGAGTCAGAGCCAGACCAGAGGACATAAGCACTATAAAACATGGATGAGGTGTATCTCTGATTTTTAACTCACTAGTTTGCTATTTGCTTAACTCATCGTCAGTGCAATCATAACTTGTCTTAAAATGTATAGAAAGAGTGCTACGCATTGAGGCAGTGTGTGTAGAGTAACAGCCAACATGGCACAGAGTTTGAAGGCTGGTACATTTCTTAGGTGGTCCCGAAACACAAAGGTAACCTCTGCCAGACTTCTTTCACTTTTAATGTTACAATGAAAAACATTGTTAATAGAAACAAAAAACAATAAGACTGCATAAATCCAACATCTGTCTAGTTTGCCACAGTATGTTAGCCCAGCGGCTAAACTGACAGAACACCTTAATTGTCATTGCACAGCTGTTCACTAGAATTTAGTCTCCCTGAGTGGAAATACAATACAAAACATCATGCAACAGAATCTTCAAACAGATTCGGCAAATACAAATACATTCCATGCTACGTTTACAAACATGCACATTCATATTAGGATAAAAAAACCCCGCTATAAATAATAAATACACACACATCGAACATACATATACACAGCAGTCCTGGTGTTTTTTCTGTCTCTTACATGGATTTTCATGGCATTAGCATTAACCTCAGTGGTTCATCCCGATAGCATGTGTGAAATGGCTAAGTACAAATACAAGACCCACTTTACAGGCTTCCTCTTTTAAAACCAGTGCTTATCTTGACGAGATGCACGTGGGCAACGTGTGAAAAATCTGTTTTCATGCAGACCCAACCAGCTTCATTCATCACAATGACAGTTTTTAATTACTGCAGTGAATGCAACAGAATTAAGACTCTGCCAGAACATGGATATGGTTTGACCTCCATAATAACTAATTTTCAATACATAAAAGACCAAGCTAATCTGTTTACATGTGCATTTCCATATCCCACTTATACATGAATACAACAATTATAATCAATATACATTGACTGAGTTTAAAAATAACTGTTCCCCATCTGCATTAATCCAGGTTGTCATAATTGGGATAGCAATGTTTTGTAATGGAATGAGTGGAGGTGTGTGAACATGAAGCCTTATTGGGTGGAAATAACCCGTCTCGACTTTGGACTTTACTTTGTACAGGTTATTTAAAGAGGTTGTGTGTTTGTCTGTGTGTGTGGGTGTGTGTGTATGTGTTTTCCCCGACAGCTAAATGATAGTTGATGAATAAAACACCATTTTTAAAGCCTCATGACATAATCCCATCTGAAAGGTCCAAACCACCAGCATCACAGCTATTTCATGGTGATGGATTTCGTTTTTTTAATATCAACATGTCTGCATGTATGTATGTGTGTGTGTCTGTGTGTGTGTGTGTGTGTGTTTGTGTGTAGTATGAAAAACTGCTACGGGACTTTTATCTACTTTAAAATCCAAATACACCTCTGATGTGTGTTTGTGTTAACAAGGTTTTAAACTGATTATATTTCATCAGGAGAAAGTCAACAGTCATAATGTTTGTTTCACAAACAGCTTAATTGTTTATGGACGATGATATTTAGAGAGAGTCTGGGTGCGACAGCTTTATAGTTTATGACACTTGAGGTGAAACCGGGTCAAAATGAGTAAAAAAAACGCTCATAAGACCCATTACAGCACTGTAATTGGTGTGTGTGTGTGTGTGTGTGTGTGTGTGTGTGTCTGTGCGCATGCTCTAAAAATACATGAACTGAGTGAGACACTTTTGTCTTGTGTCACTCTCCTGGAAAAAGCTTGAAGGGTGGGTTGGGGTGGGGGTGGCTGATGTAAGAAGTCAATGGATAGACGAATAAGGAAAGGAAGGAGATACGAGGAGAGCGGGTGAGCACATAAAACACAGAAGACAGTGTTGAGAGAGCAAGAGAGGGGAAAAAGACAGAAACAAAAAGATGGAGAGAGAGCCTCTGGCCTGTTCTAGTTCTTCTTGTTTTGGAGCGGTTTAATGGCTTCAACAAAAAACACACACACACACACACGCACAAAAAATCCAAACAGACTCACTGGACGAGAGAAATCACTGACCATGCATTTTATGCTGCATTTATGAGCTGATGGAAATATCGCTATTATAATTTTTATTAAGTTCAGTCCAACCATACTTCAACATAACGGACTATTTCTGCTGTAAAGTGAATTCTACTTACAGGGAATGTGCGTCTTGTTTCCAAAGACAAATTGTTGTTGACAATATGTCAGTGTTGTGTAATGTGTCACTTCTTCAGGAACCACACGTGGAATTTCATTATCTTCCAACAGATTGGTACGAAGGTAGAAATCACACAATCTGATATCCAAACCCACTCTTCACTGGAGAAAGTCAATAATAGAAGATTCCGCAAGCTCAGGGTTTTACTTTGTGAACGAAAAAGTGTGTCAGATAAATCAAATATAAAATATCAGCATTTATTCTCCACAATTTGAAGATTAATACTTTTAAAATCCCAAAAATGATTCATGTTTTCGACAATGACAGAGTGTTCAGCAGGTTGGCTTCAACATTAACTCAAAATCAGACAAACATTGCATTTCACCTTCACAATACAATAATAAGATGATATATATATATAAAACTGCATGTAGAGTTAGTAGTAATTAACAATGTTTTATACATATACATATACATATTATACACTTATCTATAAACATTATGGAGGCCCAAACATTCTCCTAGTGTTTGTTACCACAACCAAATCAACCAGGACTGAAATCATGATGTCACAATCCTAAAGATTATTGTTTTGCTGTGAGCACCCAGTGAACGTGAAGCCAATTCAAACCCTGTGCAGGAATGGACTATTCAGTTTAAAATGTATTTTCAAAATGTTAAAAATACATAAGAGCAGTAATTGTTGAAGTGCTAATTGTTCCGGTCACTTTGTAAAATCTCTGTGAAGCAGCAAAAATAAAACCTAAACTAACTGCAAGGCTTTAGCTAGAGCCGTATGTAATGATTTATTGTTTTTCTTTGTAATGTGGGTGAACCAACCCTTTTTAAACCAGTGTCAGGTACACAAGGATGTGGAGATTTGAAGACAGTAAAAAAATAGGTTTTTGTTGGCGGGAGTTTGGTCCCGAGGTCATAGTTCAACAAAACTGTTCATTTATCCCTCTATTACTGGTTTAGACAACTGCAAGGCAAGTACTTTCTATCAAATGATAAACGGGAGATGTGACATTTAGACGACGGCAAATATGGCAGCCGTGTGAACGACTCCCAGTAAATGTCATTCTTTCAGTTGTGGCACATAAACAGCGCTTTTACAGAGACGTACGGCCGCTGCTTTACTCTGCCACTGAAATGAAACAGTCGTGGGCCCCCCCACACTGAGAGTTACGCTCGTTGAAGCACCGAATCACAACAACACGGCAACCTGACTGACCTCTCTCACAGGTCCACCCACCGAGAGTTAACTTCTCCTCCATTCCTCAAAGGCATGGGAGATGGGGAGTCGGAGTACTGGACGATGCTACAGCTATAGATAGTTCCATAAAGACAGAGATTTGTGGCCTAGGCCAGCGTTTGTTTGTGGGTGTGTGTGTGTGTGTGTGTGTGTAGGTGTGTTTGTGTGTGTGTGTGTGGTGGGACAGAGTTTATGAACCTATAAAGTCTTCAGGGATAAAAGTCGCACAACGCTGCGAGGTTAACGGCATATAGAAAGAGAGAGGGTGAGAGAGAGAGAGAGACGGAGAGAGAGAATGAGGAGAGAGCCGGAGAGAAGATGGAGGCTGCCTTTCTGTCACTGTAGATGTTTCTACTGCTGCTTCTACTTTGGTTAAAAGCCTGCTCCTCCATCCACTCCCCCCCCCCAAAAAAGCCTCCGTCTACTCCGCTGAGTGTGTGCATGTGTGTTTTCATGTGTACCTGCTCGCTGCAATTTATTTTTCAGTTCAGACAGTATTTTTCCAGGACTGCTTCTACGCGTGTGTGTGTGTGTGTGTGTGTGTGTGTGTCAGCTCTGTATATCTGTGTGTGTAAGCAGAGGAAGTTTATTTAGTATGTATTTTGTGTGTATGAAGGTCTATTCATTTCTTTGTGTCTGTGTTTCATTCTCCGGAGAGAAAATGCCTGAAAAAAAAGTGCAATGTTGGACATTGAATCAAGCCTTTCTATCACATGTCTGCTTATTCTACTAGTATAACAAACTATATTTTGTGTAGTTGTAGAACAGCTAATTGAAAACACTGCTATTTTCCTGAGTTAATTTAAGTTTTTTAGATTTATCACAATAAATTGAATAAATGATCTGTGGAAACCATGGCTACCTCATCTATCAATCTAACCATTAGTCTGTGTCATATGAATTATTTTGACTGGCTTAGTTCGTTTTTTCAAGGGAGGGGCAATGATACAATATATGTAATTATCACTAGATCATTTTCATCAATAGCAATATAAAAGATGACTAAGTATTGATATGTCCATGTATTGTGTACGTACAGTGAGGGGGGGGGGATAAGAAATAATTGATCGAAGTCAGATGTGTCGACTTTGTTTTAATTATCGGCCCCTACAGAGTTTAAAACCACAATATTCATGTAAAAGGCAAAAATCTGTATTTAATCTCAAAGTAAATAATTATCTGCCATTTGATGAGATGTGTATCAATATTGACTGATATTTGGCCATACTGCCAGCTCTACTTTCTTTATAGTATTCTACTCTATTCTGTTTGTTGATGTGATTCTTTCCTCTGACCTGCCAATGTATCACAGTTGTAAATCACCCAATCTAAAATGGTGCATCAAATAGTGACATTTAAGTTTATGTAGAGAAATCAAGAAAACAAATATGAATTTCTTCTGAACTTATTTTACAGAAAAAATATTGTGGGACAAGGCTTCATCCAATGGAAACAGTTATTTCTCAGAGAAGGAAAAGAGGAGCAGGAATTCTTGACAATCCTGAGTCCCACATGTTATTCAGTTTAAGCAATTAATGCACTAGAATTGGAATCCCAGTTACATTTTGATTAAATAAAAACATTTCGTCTTGCACCTGAAGTCACTGTTGACTCTTTAATATTTAACCGAGACCAGGATACCTTTGCTTGTTTTGGTTAAATATTAAAGTGCTGTGATCGTCTCAACATAACTGTGAAGAAGTTAAATCATTGTTTAGTTACTAGAGGCAGAAGTAAGATTGTACGAGTCAATTTTATGAGGAACATGGGATTACATCAAATATAAATGTTCTGTTTAAACAATTTACGAGTATCAAACTGTTTCTTAGAAACATTTCCTCCTTTTGTTTATAAACATGTGGAATCAGTTTCTCTCTAATTGTTTTTGCAATATGCTAAATATTACCCGGTGGTGAGTTCAATGACACATCTGAGGCTGTTAATGCTGGAGGCAAAAAGCAAGAAGAAATATCGCTAGCCTATTTGCAATAAGCAGCATTTGTTTATTGTTTTTCCTTCTGGCATATTGTAACATATTGTAACTAACGAATAATCACTTCTTTGTAGATTTTCTGTCACAGAATGAACTGCAGTATTTGCATGATCATGAAGACCCTAAGTAATCTAATAACTTTATCCTGACGGACAACCTCCATCTTTTCCATTTATCAGGAGCTCTCTAATTGTTAATCTAATAGATTTTTATTTGAATGTAGAATTTGAACATTCATATAAATTATTTTGAGATTTTTTTTGTGGAAACAGTTAATTGAATAGGTCTTGAAATATGACAAGACAAGTTATAATGCTTTCGTGGAAGACGTTGAGACGTCGGAAAATAAGTGACAAGGTCACATGATGAGAGGAGTGAGAGAAAAATGACGGCAGTTAAAAACGGCATCATGTGTGGACTAATGAGGAGACCGGGCATTCCTTGGTTAAAGGCCAGTTGTCCAATCAGAGCAGAGTTGGCTTTATTCGGAGGGGGGCCTTAAAGAGACAGGAGCTAAAAACAAGTGTTTCAGACAGAGGCTGAAAAGAGGAGCTGCAGCAATGGACATAATGAAGAAAGAGATGTGTTTTCTAACAAAAGACTGTGTAAACGTTTACAAGTTATAACCCAAATAAAGATAATGAACCAGAAAGAAAAATGTCATCCCATTATGACCTCTTCTTCTGCAGAGGTATAACGCCAACTGACTGAAGATCAGAGCGTCGCATACAGCTTGTCTCAATCTTGCAGCTCCTGATATTCCCATGACAGTGGGATGGAAGTGTTCATTTGCCAATTTTCAGAAAAACCCTCATCTCTTACAAGGAAGCACCAAGCTCAGCAGAGAGAGTGACGATAACTCAAAACATCCACTTGAGAGCTTACAGGTGGATGCTGGGTGGAAGAGAGTCTTTTTAAGTCATACTTCAGAATACTGCTGTTTGAGAATGTGTGACATCAGTCTTTGGATTCAATGTCAAATCGAGTAATCATCAAACTGACGATCGGGTTTAAAGCTTCTGTCATATGGAAGTAAATCTGTGTCATCGGGATTTGAAACAAAAAAGACATTGAATTTCTAGCACTGAATATTTATGCATGGGAATTATGTATTTGAATGTTTTTCAACGTTTAAAATTCAACCGCAAAAAATTCAACCTCAAAAAATTCAAGCTCAAAAAATTCAACCGCAAAAAATTCAACCTCAAAAATTCAACCTCAAAAATTCAACCTCAAAAAATTCAACTGCAACATCCGGGGATCCAAGGAGGAGCAATCGATTCCAGATTCAAGATCGGGAGCGTGCGTGAGGTGCTTCGGTGAGTGTTTAAACTCTTCTATATGCCATCGGTGTAGTTTGTTTCTGTAAAATGTAGTAATAGACAGCTGACTTGTGTATACTCACAGACTTTATTGGACATTAACTAAGTGGAACTTAAACGAGATGACGTTCGGATTTTTTTTTCCTAACAGGCCAGTGACTGGCATGGGTAACGCCAGGATTTCAATTTTGGATGGGCCACTATTTAATAGGAAAAATAATACTTATTATATGATCCCTGCCTGACTTGTTTGTGTTTATCTGCTGTAGACGAGCTTTAACAGCGCGGTGCGCCGCTCTCTCTCCCGTTAAAAGTGAATGTCGCTCACCCAGCTCTCTCTCTCTCTCTCGCTCCACTGTCAGCTGTAACCCTCAGCTGTTTTAAGACACGTCACACCAAGATGCTTTGACAGCTCTGACAACGCTGAAGCTACAGCCGAAACAGTAAGGACAGGGCCGGTCTTTCCTACAGGCGACATAGGCGGTTGCCTAGGGAGCCACTCAGAGGGGGGCGCCAAAAACTGCGCCGAGCCAAAAAAATTAAATATATTATATCTTAAAACAGCTGACAGGGCCGGGAAACCTTTCAAAATAAAGTTCCCCAGCCCAGCCGTGCCCGTCCTCCGCCCTCACGCCGCCGGTGGAGAACGGTGTCCCAGGTATGTGGGAGACACGTTACACCAAGACGCTTTGACAGCTCTGACAACGCTGAAGCTAACTCACCTTCGAAATGCAACATCTGAGCAATATTGTGTCCCGACGTCGACACCGAGCGACCGTCTTTTCCAAAGAGAGGAAGGGATGTTCGGATTTGTTTGTGTGGTAGGCAGCATTGATGAAAATAAATATGTATGCGAGTTAAAAAGAAGTGGTCTACGTATTTCTGATTTGATTTGGCTTTTCGTGCATTTGGTTTAACACATGTAGTAACAGGAGAGAGAGACAGTGGAGCGAGAGAGAGAGCTGGGTGAGCGACATTCACTTTTAACGGGAGAGAGATCGGCGCACTGCGCTGTTAAAGCTCGTCTACAGCAGATAAACACAAACAAGTCAGGCAGGGATCATATAATAAGTATTATTTTTCCTATTAAATAGTGGCCCATCCAAAATTGAAATCCTGGCGTTACCCATGCCAGTCACTGGCCCGTTCGGAAAAAAAAAAATCCGAATGTCATCTCGTTTAAGTTCCACTTAGTTTATGTCCAATAAAGTCCGTGAATGTACACATTTGTTGAGGTTGAATTTTAAACGTTGAATTTTAAACGTTGAAAAACATTCAAATACATAATTTCCATGCATAAATATTCAGTGCTAGAAATTCAATGTCTTTTTTGTTTCAAATCCCGATGACACAGATTTACTTCCATACTGTCAGGCCCGGTAGTGTCTTAGAGCCAATTCTAAAGTATGAGCCCAAAATACAAGAGTATAATAAAAAAATATTTAAAAAAACCACGCTAATTAATATGATATCCTACTTGTTTGATTTCATTCAGGGAGAACCAAAGACTCAGTTGAAACATTATAGCTCCTTAAAAAATCCACCCTATGGCTAAAAAATTTGAAGAATCCTTGTGTTTGATCATCCTTTACAAAGAAGCCTGACTTAGTTGTTTTTACTAAAATAGCTATGTTTTGTTAACCAAACTCTCTTTCTCTGTGATCTCTTTGCTTTTCAAATTCTTCTACAGTGGGGGATCTTAGAGCCTTTATGAAATCTAAACTTTAATATCAGTGTCCTGGAAAAGGAACATGGCTCTGTCCAGACAAATAAAGAAATAAAATTACACTGTTGTCAATTCATCAGCTCCTGATTGAGATTGTGTTGTTGCTTGATCACCGCAACCAGCAAACATCATTATTACAACTTTAACTTTGGCTGAAATAACAACAACCCAGACAGAGGCAGCATTTAGCAATTTATTAATATTCAGGACGCAAGTGGAGGACAGCAGCCTGACGCTGCAGGGTTGTCACACAAACACACACAGACACACACCACATAAACACAATCACACACACACAGACATGACAGTTCACAAGCACAACTACACGCACACTCTCTCCTCGAACCCTGGTTTCAAATCAAGCGTTCTTTAAAAGGCCAGAAGAACAACTCCAATGGTCAGGAGTATCAGGTGAAATCCCATCGTTTCAGCAGAACGGTGTCCCTCATGTCTTATCATCACCTGTCAACCCTAGCCAATCCAACCCATCCCAACAATCAGCATGACAGCAGAATGCAAACATCTATTTTTGGTGTGAAAAGTTAAACTAGCACCACCAACAAACATACTTCGCCATTTAGAAACTATAAAAGCTATAATTTTGAAAAGTGGAGTATGACTAATATTGAATAAGTGTTCTGAAATTGCTCTCCGTCGCAATAACTCTCCTTCTTGGAGCTGCACGTGCTCCTCTGTCATTTACGTCAACCCTCCCCCCTCTCTCTGTCCTCCATCCCTTGTTCTCTCTGGACAGCAAAACTCCTCCATCTCCCTCAAGGTCTACTGTCAAATAGCCGCTTACCCCTGCACTCTAGGCTGCTGTGTGTGTGTGTGTGTGTGTGTGTGTGTGTGTGTGTGTGTCCATGGAGTCCTCCACCAACCAGCCCAGCACACCACTGTGTCTGTAGGATTTGACAGTTCCAGTGTCTTTTGGGAAGCACACACTGGGATGAAGGGGTGTGCACAGAGCTCAATGAATACAGGAATGGGTGTATTTATGTGTGTCCGTGAGTGTGTGTGTGCGTGCACGTGTACACATATGCATGTGTGTGTTTGTAATAGAGTTTTCATGGGGAACCCTAGAGAGCTCACAGCTCAATAGAACATGGCAGGGGGTTTAGAAGTTTTTTAAAAGTATAATCCCCTAATGCAGAAAGAGGTAATTAAGTACCATGCAAGATTCAAGAGTTCTTTGGTTAATATATACATGTAAATGTTTGAGAATGATTCCATAGCAGGTTTTGTTTAACCTAATGACGGACAGTAGCATGAAAAACATACACAAAACACTTGTATCTGTCTCAAAATCAGTTTGAAACCTTTTTGACACAAATAGCTTTGGAAACATATCAAGAACAAATGCATTCAAATTATTTTGTTAATAATACATTTAAAATATTTGTGACGGTTTGTTTTTATACCTTAAAGGAACCAATGTTACCCATCATCTTAGATGATATATTCCCTTGGATGTGGATCCTTATTAACATTACGTCTATAATGTTTTTGTGTCTTTGATCTACATGTAAACTATACATGTAAAACATTAAAATGTGATGAACTTCAGACTTTAAACGATCACTACAGACAAACACCACATGAGTTACAAAGCTCCTTCAGGAATTTTGTGTAAAATTTTTGCTCATGAGGTAATCACAACACATTGTTTAATGTGCATACAGCAGCCTGACAACCAACAGATTAAATCACTGAGCTGCAAAGTAACAACAAACTTAGTTCGACAGTAGGTCCAACAACTTTCCTTTGCTTGATTTCAGCCATCCTGAGGAGACATGCACTGAAGTTGCCATTTCTGTTTAACTCCACCTACAGACTGAGCAAATTCTGGAAAACTAGCTGTGATATGCATCACCATCACTACCATAGGACATCAGACCCCCTTCCAAAGATAATCAGCTCCAGCCATCACATTAAAAAGATAAGTGTGATATATAGGTACAATCAGTCAGTCTGACCCTCAGATGATGTCATTAAAACTGAAAAGGAAAAAAGTTCCCCACCCCTCTGTATACAAGTCGCCTAAATTACAGACTGAAGAAGGAGGAACCTCCATCATATCACGTGATGAATAATATAACCAAGCTCTGATATTGCAGTTCTCACAGCCCTTACTATGATGGTGTCTTAGATTCTGAGTAGATCAGCTTATGTACTGTAAGTCAGTGATAATAACGGTGGGAAAAATGTTCCATTTAGATTTACTTTAAAATCCTTGACCCTCATTACATGCAGGACCCAACACATCAATCACTTTAATTAGATTTAGTGTATATTAAGATGAATGGTGGGAAAGTAATATCTTAAGATATTTATTGATTTTGATATTATGATGAAAATTAGATTACTTGCTTACAGGCTATTGGGGCTAATCATGTAATGAGTGTGTGGTCACAATGCTGTAGGCCTTCTGCTCTGAGACATTCTATATCGTTGAGCCCAGAGTCTCTCCAATGCACATGGCCAGATTAACTGGCCCGGCTGCCTGGGGCAGGATGGAGCTAAAGGCTCAGATCGAGGCCCCAAGTCTCTTCACTCTCTGTGCATTGTGCAAGTACCCTTTAACCTTCATGTACCCAGTAAGTACACAGTGCACAAAGAAGTGCATTTGATTTTTTTCCAACAGTCCCATAAGCCAACCAGAACTATACTGGTTTACTGCCATGCCCCAAGTTTATGGTATGTGATTTGATTTAAAATTGCAATAAACTTTTTCCTGTAGGCCCTAGTACATTTTAGTCTAGCAGTTATTCTATCATTGAGCTTTCACTAAATGATACAGTAGTTCAATAAAGTTCACCAAACCCACAGAAAATGGAATTAAAAAAGTAACCTTCCCTTTTTTACAGTGAGATCAAAGAAACAGTTTTTACAGTGCAGGGAATTTGTCTGCTGAGGCTCCAAGAATGGGGTTGTAACTCATTTGTAATAATGTGTAGACACATCAATACTGATTTTTTTCTCCCCTGTTCTTATTGCTCTGCAACCATAGTGTGAATAGTGGTTCATACTACCACAAAAATATCCATTAAATCAAAGTACCTCCTGGGAATCTTGACCCTGTGCAAAGCTCTCCTCTATGACATCCTCATTAACCCATCATTAGACATGTTTTTGTGAACACTTATATTCCAATATTAACCTAATTAAGACTATAACTTCTTAACTGTTTTAACTGGGGGGGTTTTCCCACGATGTCATATAAAAGGCTTTATAGTTTACCTAGCAATCAAAATGTGATTTGTTACACATCACCATAGCTAGTCCTTAATTAAAGGCTAATCGAAGCGGCCCAGCACAGTCTCAATCCTCTGTTGGTGGCTGCTGAGCAGTTTCATTACAGCAAGATAAACTGGCAATATTACAAGACCGTTAGGGCTGTGATGCTTCAGAAACTAGGTTGGGAGAGTCTCTCATAGTTTGGCCTTTGGAGAACTGGATTATGAAGGTGTCTCATTTAACCTGTCTCCATACAAACTCCAATGAAAGCAGCAACATGAGCTCACCAGAGATGACACATTTTCTCCACTTGTTTTCACGTTGTCAGGCGAAACAAGAAAGTGAATGGGTTTTGCCAGTTTTGAGTATCATGGTATTTAGTGCAAAGATGTTTGGAGGAAGGAAAAAATAAAAGGACTCACACTGAGTCAGAGGTTTGCCTGGGGGGCATAACAGAACACCAGTGAGTCTCTTTCATGCTAGCATGAAAAACACAGCTTGCCTCCTACCACACAAACAAAAATAGATAGCATGCTAGGATGCTAACAATAAACGACCAGGCACCATGAGGCAATAGAGGAACATGGATTAGCATGCAATCCATTAGCTATTCATTTCCCTGAAAACATTATACTCCTAAAAAATAGGTCAGAGGCTGGTTTAAACACTGCTCCATGGCCTTGGGGTATTCAGAGGAGACAAAAATGAGAGAACACTGTGATCCAGCATGGTGCCACCATGTGTTTTAATGAAGTAAGCTCAGAGTGATGCCGCAAATGTAAAGGTGCAGGCATCTCAAGATAGAACAGATTCAGACAGCCTCCTTAAAAACAAAAACAACAACTAACCAAAGAACATGTTTTCCTCCAGAAGAGTTACACAAAAGTTGATAATAATAATGACAGAGTAGGCACCTTGCAAAGGCCATGGCTGCAACGGAAAATGTCCAATACAACAGCCCCAATACAACCAGACCATACGAAAGTCAGCATATTACTGTATATGTTTCAAATGGCGAGGTACAACATTGCAAAGTAGGGTTGGTCCCTTATTGTTTGTCACCTTACTAAAATACCTTGGTATACATATGTTTGATTACAAAGTATTGGGGTCCCTGTCCATATTAGATAACTGGACTTTATGTTTTGTTTCTCTTCTTATTCCATGCATTCCCACGCATGCAAGTGCACACACACACACACACACACACTCACACAAGGACTGTGCCTCAGTGAAGTTGCCGTCTCAGCAGACTTCTCTGACAGCCTTTGGTTGTCAAGACGATGATGAGGTCAGAGGTTTGGGGGCGGAGTTTGAGCCTGATTGACAAAGACAGCCTTGACACAATCTCTACCAGTCAACCAGCCTCCCACTGGACTCAGTGTGTGTGTGTGTGTGGCAGAGACAAAGATTGTGTAAATACACGTGTCTCTCGTGGCTGTGCATGTCTTTGTGCGGGCAGTGTTGCTTGTCCAGGGCATATTGTAACAAAAGAGGTGAAACGCAGAAAACTTGGAGAGGTTTTTTTGACACATATCTCTTTATAGTTGAGTGTGTGTTTGTGTGGGTGTGTGTGCGTGTGTGAGTGTATGTGTGTGTGTGTGTATGTGTGTGTGTCTGTATTTCGAAGACTGACATGGAGGTTAGCTAGATACATTTTGACAAGAGATTGCATCAATCTTTTAGGGACTCTATTTTCCCTGAAGATTTAGAGTGAAGCTCTGTCAGAAAAGAAACACACTCACCAGATACTGAATCTTCCAAGGCATGTCTAAGCTGTTTGGACTCTTTCATTAAACATACTAATCTTCGTATTTTCACAGAATAATGGGACAAAATAAATAAAAAAATGATTGCAGTAAAGAAAGCAGAAACCAACTGAAATGATGTCCAACTGATATTGTTTAACCACCTTTAAGCGATATCATATCTCTCCCCTCTTCTTGATGGGCCAACTTTTCACCCCTCCATATCAAGCTGCTCTGATCAGACGGACGGACATGGACAGATAGGACCGCCTTCTTTGCCGTGGAACGCCCTCTCAGGTCTCCTCGGAGAGCTTTTCGTGCAGCTCTGATTTTTTCTAACTACACGTCGGCATGGCGGGGGGCCTACAGATAGCCATTGGCGGCTGTGATTGGTCCGCTAACGACAGTATTTCGGAACGACATAATTTCCGGACCTCAAACTTCCTGTTTCATTTCCTATATCACAATAAACCAAAATATAACTAGGATTCTATGATTATTGTGACAAGTGTGTTAAGCCAGCGGAGTTGTCCAGCTGACAGTGGCTGGTTAGAGCCCTGACGGCATGTGTGTATGGTCACATACACCCATACATGGGCTCGACCATTCATAATATGTAACCCATTTTCAAAGGCATCAAATAAGCAATTAAAACCAACATAAACACAAAAATACATGAATATGAAATTAAGTACCTCAAATTACCAAACCCATGAGAAAAATCTTCTTGATGTGTATTATGACTTTTTGGTTTGGTTCATGTCCCATTTCTTAACATGGAGAATGTTTATAACCTATACAGCAGCCAGCAACCACGAGACAATTTAAACCAGTTTGGCTTCACTTATGAGGAGCCGTTGTGTCGTCCTTTTGTACACAGTAGGCTGTGTTTGAGTGACTATACCACCAGAGTATTCATCCTGTGTGCATTATACAAATCTATACCAGGTTTCATGTCAATACATCTGGTTGTCGAGATTTTGGTTCGGACCACAGTAGAGGACTAACTGAACAATACTGCTGCAGGAGAGGCTAAAAATAGAGGAAAACTTTGAAAGCAAATGTTTTACTATGGAATTTAATTCACGAGCTACAAACTGAATGTAATCATTCTGGAAAGAATGAGCGGCACTGCTGAAACAAACACAAATACACTGTATGAGTCAATTAAAGTAAAGCTTTTTTTAACACAACCATCCAGACTAAAAGTGCGTGTGCTTCTCCGCTTGTGTGCTCCTGTGTGTGTGGGTGTGTGGGTGTGTGTGTGTGTGGCATATAAATGCTGACACAGGACTATGTAATTCACTAGATGGAGATCAGTTTGACCTTCCCGGTTGACCTATTCTTCACCCCTAACACATCCTCTAGGGTTGCTCAAACACACACACAGACACACTACGATCATTGGTTCGCGGGGGAACACAAATGTACTACACTGATGATGTGTCTGTTGTCATGTCTACACGTTTGTGTGTGTGTCCGTGTGTCAAGGTTGGTTCATTGAAAGCTAATACATGTGGTGTCAGCACATCGATATTATTTTTCAAACAAGCAGAAAGCCACAATAGAAATCATTCTCTCTCTCTTCTTTTATTTATTTTTTCCTCATCTCCTCATCGGTCTTTCATTCACTCCCTTGTCTCAAGCCAACTCTCCTGATCCCTCCTTACTCCTCTCCTTCCTTGAATGTCCACCATTGTTCTATCTATTCTCCTTGCTTCCCCCTTTCCATGTATGACTCTTTTATTACTCTGTGACACATCCCTTATCCCCCAGCTGTCACTGTCTATCTCCCCTCTGATACCCCCCTCATCACTCCATCATTCTACCGTCCTTGCTTCCTTTCCTCCCCTCTCTCAGCCACAATGTGTGACACTTGAAAAATGTATTTTTAATGTTTTTTGACTTTTAAGTATGGTCCATGTTCACCTAATAAGGATTATGCAGGATTTATCACTTGTACTGCAGCCAGCCACCAGGGGGCAATACATATATTTTGGCTTCACTTTTAAGGATTTGTGACGTCAACCATCTTTATATACAGTCAATGCTCCAATTTCCTCTCCTGTCTTTTATCCATGCATAGCCGGATGGGTAATTGGCTCATGCATGTGGGAGAATCATTTACATAATTATCAAACGTTATGCTTCACACATGTTTCAGATTTGTCTCTCAGTTAGGATCACACATTACCCTCACAGAGATACTTCACATAATGTTTGAAGATGAAAAGACTTGACTCCTTGTTCCAACACTGATCAAAGCTTGTGTAGGTTACAATAGATCATAGAGGAGCTGACATACACTGCATACATGCAGCCATGAGTTCAGAGAACACATTCAATGCTGTTCTGTCTGAACTCATGGCCTGGTATTCAGATACATTTTGGGATTTTATTCTTTTATTTACTTAAAACGTCCCATTCTAATAATTTTTTTTCTGTTGGCGAGAGATGTTCCATTTACCATGGACTTTGGATTTTGGTAATTTGCAGAACTTTTACACACATACAAATCTATGTAATAAACTCAAAGGAAATGAAAATGAAAAGGCATAATGTGTCTCTTTTAATTTCTTTACACATTATTGTCAGGCACACATCAAATTCAACTTATTTTTATATTTTTGTTAACCATCAGAGCTATACCAAAAAAGCATTTTAAACACTGTACATCCACGTTACATTCATCTGAAGTGTTTCGGTTTAATAGATGACCCTTAGCACACAGCTTAGCCCCTGATCCCCCCGTCCTCACTGGGAAGCTGTGCATGTTCACAAACCCTCCCGCTCTGAACATAAACCTGAATGTAACCTTACACATGACTTTCTTCATTCTGAACACTTCAGTCATCACATCTATGCTATTCAGTGTCCAGCAGTGAGTTGTGTCTCTTGTGATGTTGCAGATGTCTGCTTTCTATCCATTAACTGTTTGCCTGGGACAAATCCAATTTTCTATATATCCACAGACTCTTCTGGCCATAGTCCGTCTGCGTGACAGACTTGACCTTTCCATTGAAGAAGGGCCAAGCAGATGTGGCCACAAAGTTGATCAGTGAGATCACAGAGGCACTTCTTTTGAGTAAAACATGATGCACTCGACTCAGAGATGAGGCAAACCAGTGGCTAATGTCAGCAAGCGGCTGAGGAGAGACAACAAGTAAATCAGACAGCTCTAGGCGGAGCATCATGTTAACAGAGCAGCGTCTTCCTCTGTGAGGAGGCATTCAGGCACCGCATTGAGTGTAGATCTCCCGTGTTCTGTCAAACACATATTCACTGCAGCTACATGTGTAAAATGAAAGAAAACAAGCCTTGAAGCAGAAAACAATACTACGGGTCACACTCACAAAGTAGAATTCAAGCTGTTACTCAGCCTGTGTAAACCGCAGGACTGATTAAAGAGAAGCACATCACTTCTTTCAGACGAGCGTGGGAGAGAAAAATGCTCGGTGAAGAACATCCTCCACCTCAAGCATCGGTCACGTATATTCAAAATGACGACCCTGGCGTAAATCCTCCAACAGTATCCCACTGACAACAAACAAAATGTTAAAGTAATGAAGCGTTAATTGGATTAGCAACCATCATTTAATCCCTTATTCAACTTGTAACTGAAAAATAAATTGTATTTTATCAAAGTATTATTTAAACATTTTTCATTGCCCAGCATTGGTTATGTGTGACTTGGCTGTGCTGCTTCTTATATGGTCATTTATAGTGCCAGTTCTCTTCTGCCAGTAAAACTGTACAGATCAGCTCTGATGCCGGGAGCTATTCAGTCAACGACACTCACAATTGAGATTAAAATAGTTTGTAGATCATTTAATTGAATAATTGTGCTGCTGAAGATGGATGACTCTCTGGCAAGCTGTGTGGAGAAGCTTGCTGGAGTTAGAAACTCAAACCAAGAGGCAATAAAGAAAATGTGCTTTTGGATGCAAGTCAGTTTTATTTTCTAATTTAAGCTCTTCATCATACATAGCTTTTTTCTGGTTTGCTAATTTTTACGAGATGCCATCTGAATCATGAATCTCCAGCTTTTAACAGCACAAGATGGATCGGTTGCAAACTGGTCAGTCAGTACCTTTAAAGGGTTCTAGTAAGGGTTCTAGAGTTCCAGGATTTTAACACATTCTCTATGGCACAGGTATGTCGTGTCATAATCCACTTGTTTAATGACCCGTCACTGGCTTCAGACAAGGTCAATCCTTTTCCACTGACACAAGACAGACAATAATGTGCCTGACCACACCTCTGTTTAAGACCAATGTGCACCAATGGGCCCTCACATTGTGGTTGCTCGATGAGAAGACAACTCATGTCAATTTGCTTGCACTTGTAAGATAAGTTATCATGTGAGCTTGTGTTCACTTGTTTGATTAATAATTGTGTGCACATTTCATCCGATTCAACATTGGTCATGAAATGTAAACGTGACTTTTAGCATCATAGTGGCTAACTTCCTACTATGGCCTTTTACAATTCTGCTTTTCTAGAGGTCTAAAAAAATCCTGTAGCTTAAATTGTGTATTTTAACTTAATTCCCTGGATTTGAAAGTATTTCCTTCACACAACCATATTAGATGAAATATGGTCCAGCAACTTTTTTTTATTGAAATTGGTGCATGAGGCAAAAATAGATCAACTTCCCTGTTTACGCTCATTTTTGCAACATAAGGAGAAGTAAGACATCTTTCAACCTCAGGAATAAAATAACCTCAGATTGATTAAGTTTGCACAGCCTGGCAGTGCACTCAGTCACATCCTCTCAGGAAAATTAAAGAAAAACATATGCAGCTAATTTATATCAACTGCATTTTCATCAGGGATTTGATAATTATGAAAGGCAAAAAGGGAAGTCCTATGGTAAAAAATTACTAATCCGCATTTTGTGCATATTTTACAACTGAATAAAAGGTAAGAATCCAAAGCTGTTGGGTCTGAATAATTTCATATGACAAGGGAAAACTGTGCAATGAATATAATGAGGAAGTAAGAAAGTGCCACTTGTGTTACATATCTACTTTTTCTGCAGATAATGTGGCTGAACTATTAACAATAACATTTTGTGCCTATATGCCAGTGTTCAATATTCAGTGAAAAAGAAGGAAACAGTTGTTTTAGCCTTGCTGCCATTAAAGATGGAGCAATTTGTCTTCTCAGTAAACACAGACGTGCCTCAGGTCACAGCCCGGTTCGAGGGAGGACAAAGAGGAGAGGACAACGCATGACTTTTAACTCAAGATTTATTTAACAGAAATTAAAGTGTGTAAATTAGTAACACCAGAAGGGTATGTTGAGTCAGAGGGAGTTTATGGCGAAGGGTAATGAACAAGGGAAATAACACAAGAGAATCCCAAACAACAACCATACAGCCAGGAAGAGAGAGAGAAACCAGCTGAAACCTATAGCTTATATAGCTGGGGAGCAGCAGGCAGGTGATGACGAGGCACTTCCTGTTCCCTTGGAGGGAAAGACATCGCAAACAGGAAATCCAGAGGTTCGGTCACACTCATACTGTACTGCAGGGCCATCTCCTGGGAGGGGATCCATCTAGATCAGCCTCTACACCTGAATGCTGAAATAATTCGCTTTTAAAACCCATTTCTTTGCCACAGGACACGTGGGAAGTTTTTAACAGTGGAAAGCTGCATGATAACGTTTATGACACTAAATACTAAAATGTTTACCGATATGACATCTATCTGGGATATTGATCCAGGCCATATTGGTCAGGTCTACATGTTATAAGCCGATTGAGACACAGCTGTAGACGAGAGCTCTGGCACGACAATGTTCCTCTCAACTATTGGCTGAATTTCCATTGGTCATGCTTTTCATGTATAGCACTGACTTTGGGGGCCCCAAGTTTTCCTCTGACACCAATGTTGGCTTACCAATGTTGATTAGGTGAGGTAGGATGAGTGAGTACAACATTATCGTTATCTGAATTTGGTCAACCAACTAAATGATACATATATGTACTCGGAAGGGGGGGAGGGGGACTGGAAACCGGAAGTTGGTATTTTTATTGTTTATAGAAAAGTATTTACAGAACACCCTAACCCTAACCCTAACCTTCAGATGAATGTTTTTGATCTCAAGAGTAAGAGAACTATTCAGAACTAGTTTTTTTATGAACTTTTATTAACTTTTTATTAAATTTTTATATAACATTAATATCAGTGAATGAACTTCAGTGAATCAATGAACACAACACATGCATTCAACGCAGTATAAGAAGTATTAAATAAGTGCAGGTTTTCAGAAACACACTCAACAAGTTTTCATTCTCAACTTTTAATTAAATTTAAACAGTGTGATATGTGTGTGTGACTGATCACAGGGCTTTTTTACTACCTGTCGTCGTTTTTTTAGGGGGGGTGGGGGGGTGCTGTAGTTTTTATTTCTACACACAGTAAACACAAACTTAAATTTGTGGATGTGAGTGAGTGTATCAAACAACATTAACTGAGGCTCAGTAAAATGTAGGTGCCTGAGAAAGCCATACCAGTGACAACATCACATTCCTGGAACTGGAGCACTTATCTGGAAAGCAGCCATGACTGATGTTATAAGTTAGAGATATCCCTAATGGGTTAGGTATACCAAGGGATCTGTCACCAGTGGGTTTGTGTATGATGGTGACATCCGTCATCAAGTGGTCCATCATCAGATTTCCCCTTCAGCCTGTCATCTGACTATTATCCACTTTTCTCCACAGCTGCTTATTTAAGGTATTGACTTCGAAATATAAGCAGATGACCGTTCACCCTGCTTGCTAGTGTCAGCATTAACGTTGCTGTATATATATTGCATGCTTGACCTATCAGTTTATTAAGTCACAGGTCCTGTTGTTGTCTTGCATCACAAGCAACAGGGAGTATTGTGCCATTTAAGGCCAATAACATTGTGGTTACACTGGGATTACATATAATGTCTGTATTTGTGGCTCCGTTCTTGCACAAATGCTGCATCTGATATGGACGAGCAGAAAGGTTGGTTGCTGAAGTGTTGAGATGTGATGTGTGTACTGATCGTGATCCATTGGTAAGGACATCATGAAGTCTGGACAAGAGTCACAACCTCAGACACACTGGAGTCAATGCGAGTAAGCGCCATAACTGACAAAAGAGACAGCGCAGACAGGACTTTGACACAAGTCATCACTCTGGACAGAAAACTAAAGAGCTGAGGAAGAAGAGGCAAACATCATGAGGGTTAGAGGTTAATTTCCATGTACGCAGCAAGATATGTCATTCAGCCACAATCCCCACCTCTCAGTGTTCAGCACTTTTAATACACGCCTCCTTCAAACAGCTGATAAAGAGAGAATGGCACCCAGTAGAGTGCATACCTTTGCCAGGGCCCAACAATCACCTTAAGAAACCACATTTAGTTTTTACTACATCCATATTTATATGTGGTTCTGCACCAAGTTTTCTTGAAGCAGGTGAAAAGAGAACTCAGGCAGCAGCTGATGTCTTATTCTGAAGATTTTAATGTTGACTAAATGCATCAAGGAGACAAGAAGGTGGAACAATATACATACGCTAACTGAGTTACATGAGCAACTGTCACCCCCAAGTCTAAAGATTTCTCCCACAGCATCCCCATATATCTTCCTCTACTTGTGTCACCCATTCTTACAGCACATCCATGAAAGGCTAGAATTTCTGTCACCCTCCATGTAACATGTAGGTGATGAAGTTGGTGTCTCTCGGTCTGGGGCATCTGAGTTAGATATGAAAGTCCCTTAACGTAGACACTATAATGTACTGTTGGTTGGCCCTTTATCTATAACCTGACCTTGGGTACTGCTTAGAGAGGAGGAAGTATCTGTGGAGTTAGACAGCCACTCTTCTCCTTTACAGATATAATGTAATATACAATATACAGAGGCATATACAGTAGAGTGTCAAAAATTACTTAAAATGCCTTAAATATGCCTGACTTCTTTCGTGAAAATCCAGGAGTCATTCCCTGGGATATCTTGGAAACAATATTGCAATGCGAGAAGAAAGTGATACAAATTAATCCTGGAGTTTCCTCTTTGCTTAGATCCGCTATATCACTTCACGAGTTCTTCTTTGGCCCACATCCCACCCTGACATAAAGTTTCTGTGATTAGATGAGCTTGTGGATGAGAGATGGACTGTTTGTTACACTCTGACCAGGTGGGATGCAGGACCACATCGGAGACCAAGCTGTAAAAGGTTCACCTCTCACACTGCTTTTGAGTTGTGTCTCTGTGGTCCACTGCAGAACCAGTATCTATTTTTACAGCTATCAAAGAAAAGAAAAAAGATAGATACAGTTGATGGTACATATTCATTTAATATATGATGTTTTAGATAATTATTAAGAAATTATACAGTGGATTTGTATGTGATTTGTTTTCAATATCTACGGGCAACAGTTTGAGTGATTCATTAGTTCCAGCTCGAAACCTCCAATTCATTATGTTGAAACAACTGTAGGTATTATGGTGAGAAATCCAATTATAAAAAGAAAACTATTGTGGACATGAACAACAATAACTATACTTGTAAATACATAAACATGTTTACTGAGACTGTGAATATCCAAACATACACCACAGCACATCCATACATATCATGTGCCCGACTTTGTTTTAAAGCAGAATATATTGCTTTACATCTGAAAATAGCCATTGTCATACTTTCTGAATATTGAGCAGTTTATACAATTCTTCCGAAACTTGTTTTAAAGGTTATGCATTTGCTTCAATGCATTATGCCTCTGTCGAAAATGAAACAACCCCGTATCTGCTTTACTTCATCCGCTTACTTCTTCTGTGCCCAGTATCATTCTATCTTACTTGTCATGTATCTGTCCATCTATCGTTCTGTTTAGTTCATTTGAGAAAGGAAGAATCTGTTTGCGGGGTTTGCAGAAAGAGACGGGATGCAACAAGCCTCAAATCCCAGAGGAAAACCCTGTGGACTCGAGCCATTAAAACACAGCCTACAGAAAACCTGTTATGTATGTTTATGAGACACAGTATTGCCCAAGCTGATTGCCAATGTCACTTTGCTATAACCAACAGGAAAGAGAAGAAGCTGAGAAGAGTCCTCAGCTGGCAGGACAACGTTTGGCAGCAAGTTGCGGCTTCTCAGGCTGTCGCACATAAACAAAGCAGACTTCCACTAGTGCTCAACTATAGCTCAACACTAATTGTATAGCCTTCATTACCACGCACACTAGTAGTAACTTTCTCCAGAGTTTCCCTCGCAAATATGGAAAATGAAGCAGTAGATTGTCATGGTCAGATGCTTTCACCACAGTGTTTAGGTCAAAGGTGGTAGAGCATGCAGGAGGCATCACATAAGCCCTTGAATCTCTACGTTTACATTTTCATCCATCTGTCCTTTGTGTACTCCACTTCTATTCACCCTGAGAGATTTGTATCTTTTTGTTTTTTTCAGTTTTTGAATCTGACACGTGTTGAGAACATCATCCAAACGTCCACATGCCTCAAAAGCTAATATCAGTGCTAGGTCAATGCGTTTCTGAAAGCCTCTTATATTGGGAAGTTGATTTTTGAGAAAGGATGACACTATTTCTATTTGACACTGTAGTATGTGTAAGCCTTGTCTCTAGTCATGTGTATTGGTGCCATACTGTGCAAAATGTGCAGGGTGACTCACCATTCAACAGGTGCTGGAAATACCCTGGAAATAAACAACATTTAGGACACTTCCTCTCTCTTTGTAATACCACTACTCATTTGTCCTCTCTCTCTCTGTGGTTATGAATATTAAATATTATATAGGTGGCAAAGGACAGGGGAGCAGTTCACAACCAGCGCCCCACAACTGTCACACAACGCTTGAAAAATTACATCGTTCAACAGAGCGTTTGTGACCCTAATTATAGAGGAGCCTTGAAGTACGTGTTGTTTGGGAAGTCTTTCAAACTTTGTGAAAAAACCACTGACTGCAGTCATAGTCACTAGAGAGAGTGTGACATTGCCTGTGGTGCGTCATCTACGGAAAGACCTCCACTCAGTTATCATCATAAAACACAAACGGCCACTGTCACACATATATCAGTAGCCTGTCCCTAAGAATAGTTTAGTATTTTAAAGAAAAGTTTTGTTTTATTTTATTCAGTGTAAAGCGTAAACCCTTTGGAATGACCTGGCTTTCTCGGTTAATTGGTGATGAAATGGGATTTGATCATCATTAAAGTCCAAGTTTAGATATGAACACAAAGTGGTTTAGCTAATGAGACACAAGCCGTAATCATCGCTAATGTCTTAACTGAGGAAACCCAGTAAAAATCAACAGTGAACGCTTGGTTTTAATTAAATGGCTGCTGATCAAACCTGCACAATATTGAGGAGAAATTTGGGACGCTCAGCTTAGCCATGTTCTGAGGACGTCTGCACTGACTGTTTCTCTGGAGCTCATACCACAGCCTGCCTATTGGGTTCCGGATGTGGCTACTACAAATTGTTCTTGTTTGAAGTCATGTTGCATTACATTTCCTCTGTTTTCTAGTTTTGACAATCGCTCTAAGTGCTTAATGTTACACTCACATGCATTTTCTATATCTAGTACTTTTTGTATCACTTAAATATTCGATTTACACATTACCATCTACTGAGCTTCAGCTGGCAAGCAGCCAGCCTGACATCTTGTATTATGCCTTGATACATTTGGACATTTATTTACTCTGTTGTCCAAGCCAGCAGGAAGTAGAGGAGTCCTACCTCACCATATTTCCCCTCCACTGTAAATCCCCTTTGGGATGCAGTGACCCTATTTATGCTGTATGAAGTTCTGAAAGTCCCTCTGAAACATTTCAGAGTTTGTGTATTCCTCAAAACCTTTACCAGCAGTGATGCAGAGAATCAACATGCTCTCTAACAAACATTAACACTTTTCAACCTTTTCAAAGCTATACACCAGGGGAAAGTACAGTGATTTGTGTGTGGATGGATTTCAGATGTTAACTGGGTCCAATAATTATTTTAGGCTTTTAACCGCTACTATGTGCTTCTTTTCCAAAGGATCAAACTGTATTGTATCTTTGAATAGTCATCTTAGCTGGGTGTCCACTTCTAGGGGAAGTACCAAAGACAATTTATCTGCAATGTGTCAGACTTTGGACTTATTAATCTACATTCTGTCTTCTAGATTCCTATCAACAGACGCTTCTTTTGATTACAAGACTCAAAATGTCAGAGTGAAAAAAGTAGCACTGAACCACAACTACAATTAATTTTCTTGACCAGACTTCTGGTTAAATGTTTGTTGATCTCGTTAACCTTGAAGGTTCAAATACTTTTTTCCAACCTAGTAAATGTTCTAATAATAATATTGTGGGATTTAGTTGTTGAAATAGATAAGTAACTTAAATCTGACCATAATAAAGATTTATACATGATACTTAATTCATACATATATTTCAGAAGGCTTCACTACTTTTTGATTCCACTGTATTATACTGGCCGGACCATTAAACAACCTTGGTTAACAATCAGATAAGATTTCTTGGAAAAAGGAAGAAAGTTTGAAGACTCAATTGAATGAGCTCTGCAACGTGACATCTAGTTACACAGATATGGCTTTTTGACATATTATTCATCCACGGTCCATTTCTGCAGCAAAGATTAGATGCTCTTGACTTGTCCGACTCACCGAGAATTAATTTCCTCAGTGGGCTTCCAAAGATCAAAAAGGTATGAAGGTCCATAGTTATACAATGGATGGAACCATCAAAGAACAAGCCAAATGTTATAGTGCCAGACTGAGTCTACGTACAGGGTCAGCTTAAAATACGGATGTCACCCGCTCACTGCTCCAATTTAAAATCCAACCGCTGCTGGTCAGTTTAGGTCATCCACAACCCGGAGAAATCATCAGAACTTTCTGTGTCCTTTTATTTCGAGTTTTCCTCCAGGGAGTCTGAGTACCTTTCTTGCTCCTTTTCCTCCAGCCACAAAGAAAAGTCTAATCTCTGTTTTAGAGTACTTTGTGTGAAAATTGTGTTTCTCGAAATTACAAGTCGGGATGAGGTAGATGGATTCACGAAGCTACGATGCATTACAAGATTGCAAAAGTCAATGCAAAATGTTGTGTCATTATTAAGAGAAGGTAAAAGTAGCATATTGACACTCCGATACATCGACTCTATGAAGTATGAAGTAGTGTGTTGCTGTGCCGGCTAGTGAGATTTCCACTGTGCATCAACATTTACAGCTTTCATGATAATGGACAGCATTGGCATCAGTTTACATCCCCAAACCACTTTTGCCAATCACTCATTAAAATGATGGGTGGTATTAAAATCAGATTTGGTGTTTTGCCACATTTGAATCTTTTCCTGATAAATCTTACTTTATATAGATTCACTTCCCCCCACAACCTTATATAAACTAGGCTTAAACCCTCCATTAGAGCTGCCTTCACTTGACAGCATGCCTTGACATGGCTGTTCCCATGGAAACAAGCTCGGAGCCACCATGTGCTAGACTTGTGGGGGGGGGGGGGGTGAAATGGCTTGCCATCAATTTGCGCTGGTTGCCCTTTTGTGAGAACCTCACTGGCACAGCCTGTGTCAAACTGCACCAGGCAATGTGCTTCTCCCTGTCTTTAACTGAAGACAGTTGGCGTCTTCCTTCAAGGATTTGCAAACTTTCTCATGTGACAAACAAATGACACCATGGACCGGCTGATACTGATAATTCTCCTGAGGACCTCCATCCGACAAAGCGCTGCTGGTCTGTTTTCCATTAGAATTACAATACTGTCGCACCATACTAACAGCTGGCAAAAAACATATGAAGGCTCAAACAATACATGGACTAACCTGAATATTTTACTGTTGTGTAAGTACATTTTAGTCCAAAACCACGGGCATCGATATGTTGCTATTAAAAGCCTCCACTCTTTTAAAAAGGCTCTGCTCCAGATGTTTAAAACTGGCTGCAGGGGTTTAGCTCCCATTCAACCACAAGAGCATTAGTGAGGTCAGCTGCTGACGTTGACTGTAAGGTCTGGCTCACAGTCGACGATCCCGTTCTTCAACTTGAGAAAAACATGAACCTAAATGACGTCTGTTTGCATAGACCAAGCTCAGAAAACTTGAAGGAAGCTAATTTCAATGAGATGTCAACTTAGCTATCAAAATATTTCACCTATTCCCACATACTTTGAGTAACTTTGAGGTTATTTTAGACACAGCAAGTGATTTGCATTTTTTGCTAGCCTACAGTGTATCTTTTACACGTGTGTTTCTGTCACTGTTACAACTCGTACAGACGCAGTGTATGTGTGACAGCTCTGGATCGCCAGGATCAAGGCAGATTAGTGTTCACCTCTTTTCTGCTGTCCGGGCACATGAATCACAGCCCCTCTATCAACCACGCTGTTTACCAAACAGGTGTACAGATCTGTTCTGACAGCTGACATACAACCGCTGACCCTACACGTTTTTATTCCTCTCACATTTCCATTTTCCGATCTGTCTATTCTTTCTCTTTTTTTCCCTCTACAGAAACATCCGTCTCTAGCGCTGACATTTAAAATGTGCTTTATGACTAAACTGATGGGAGGTTTTTTTTCTGATGTATTCTGTTATATTTCAAGATTCAGTTGAGTTCAAACTTAACTGTCCCCCTTTAACAGATGGAATAACATATTTGACATTACCTGCATAGTAATTTACTCCACTATAACTACAAGCTATTGCTGAACACTTCACTGGACCGTAAAGGTTGAAGACCACTCTATGTGCATCTATGTGCAGCACCTTCTCTAACATAAATCAATCTGGGGTTCAGGATCTTGGCAAAAGACACTGTTAGATGCAGAATGGGGGAGTCTAGGATCAAAACGCAACATTGGAGAAATCAAATGGATTACAAGACCGAGAGAATTCAGACAGAATTATGTGCATAGGCTGTTATTTGTTTCCAAGAGCTATAAGAACGAGAGATCAGCAAGCAAAGTATATCTGTAATGTGTGTGTTGAAAATGCTAATTAATGGCTGTAGCATTGCATGCCAAAGGGTCAAAAACTCCAACATGCCTTCTAGCAAGAGACGAACAGTCCATTGATGAGTCAGGGAACCAACTCAATGCAACAGTGTGAGTAAATCCCGTGAGCATATTTGACACCAGAATATTCAGCTGGTGTGATGCAAGACGGTGGGAGTGTGAAAAGAGGCTGTTGGCAGGTCAAGCTGAAAATAGCCCACTTAGCAATAGCAGGAGAATGATGGAACATATCTGTGTGTCGTTTTGGGCAACTCATATCCTGGTTACCTCTCACTGTCAGGGTTGTGTCGTGGGACGTATACGAGAGAGAGAGAGAGAGAGAGAGAGAGAGAGAGAGAGAGAGAGAGAGAGCTGCCCATCACCTGAAGTTCTCTTTGTGAACTTCAGGTGAGCTGTGTATATTCTGCTACTGCAAATATTTCCCCCCCAAAAAACACTTTTTTTAAACAAATGATGGGATTCAGTCAACACTAACACAGGACAGCTTTTATTTTGAAATAGGTAGAGTAAGTGTTTTTTAATAATTAAGTAATTTTTCAGAAATATTCAACAGAGCATTACAACTGGGATGAAAGATAGTTGTCTCTGTTTATCCTGCTGAGAACAGAACGTGGAAAAAATTCACCAGTAGTGCTGTTGTCAACCAAAACTAATCTCACGGACTCTTTAATCAATCGATTGGTGGAGGCATGTGCGTGTGTGTGCGTGTGTGTGTGGATTAATTAATTCTGTAACTATGGACTCAGTGCACACTATCTGATTGCCTTATTAGCGTAAATCAATTACAGACAAACAAAAATCTACTCATATCAAATGAGTATTTGTCCAAACATATTGAAATATGGTAATTCTAAAAGGTTCAACTTTGAGGGCTCAAGCTCTGTTATAGATGATGTGCCAAGTTGTTGAGCTGTGATATGCAAACTGCTACTCGCAGTTTCAAATTTCAAATAGATAGTGACTGCATGCTCTTAAGACTAGTTCTATGAGAAAAGACTTGAGAATTACTGTCAATTTGAAATATAATTCTCCAATTAACAAAACTGCATCAAACTATAGCTTTGGAAAAATAAAAAACTGTTGTTGGATGGAGCGCAGACGCCTGCAGCAGTAAGTCTCTACAACCAGCTCGGCATCCACCATCATAATGCACTGCACTTTAACACTTTTAAGCTCAGCTGTGCAATATCAACAGTTCATGAGCAATCCATTCACTGTAAATATCCTCACACTGCATATATTTCTTCCTGTCTTTACACTCTATATACTGGTTTAATTGCATTCATATGTTCTATATTTCTATATTTTATATTCCTTACACGTAAACATTGCATGTTACTTGATGACTTTTTGACTCTTGCTGCTGTAAATACTGTTTCCCTATGGTGAAACTAATAAAGGATTATCTCATCTCATCTTATCTGGTAAACATGAAGGACAAATGAAAGGAAAGGGTTGTGTTACGCCAGGACCACACCGGCTGCTGGTGCGCTGTGGTGAGCTGCTCTCTTGCGTGTCGCGGTTTTCAGTTGTTCAAACTGGCTGCGTTTCAACCATGGCTCTACAGTGGAGCTGCTACTTCCAGTGCTATGTTTTACCTTGAAAATGGCCATACATGTGTGAGTGTGTGTGTGAGCGAGAGAGCGAGAGAGCGAGAGAGCGAGAGAGTGGGAAAGTCTTTCTGAGGTTTCTAGTATGACTACTGTATTTTCTGTGTATAGAAGGCAAGGACTGCAATGATATGTTGCTTTGCATTGTTCAGACAATAAAGGCGTTTATTCATTCATTCAGTTAAAATGTACTTAATAATACATAACTATACATAACACACCAGTACACCAAGTATCACCTTGAATATATATATATACAAAACTGACTATTCTGTACTACACACACATGTAAGTAATGGTATCTGTTAATATATTATATAAATCTGTTTATTTATTATATAAATATGTGTATTATTATAATCATATTTCGCCACCATTTGTAATTTATGTTTTTATTGATTGTTCTTCTCTTGTTTTTGGCAATGGACTCTCAGCAGAATAACTTTGTTTATTCTTGGCAATTGTTTTTGTATTTGGTTCTGCTTTCAGTTTTTTCTCTTCCACACAATGACACCCAGCCTCCCATCTCCTCTCATGAGCTGTCCTGTCTGTGCTCTGTTGCAGTGTGTGGCAGTCTACCGATTGATAGATGACTGAGATCAATGGCATCCCTGATAGACCGACTCAAGAGACCTTGATATGATGCATGGGCCTCTCTGAATGTATGCATGCGTGCGTGTGCGTTTGCTGCAGTGTGTGCGTGCGGGTCCACGCAGAGGCTAATTCATAATGATGACAGGAAATATTCCATCATGTCTTCACACTCAGTCATCTCTACCAAACAGCAAGGAGGAGAGCGCGAGAGAGAGGGGCTGAGGGAAAGAGGCGGGAGAGAGGCGGAGCGGCGGTAGATTGAAAGAGATGAAGGTAGAGCGGGACAAAGACAGACAGGGATGGAAACAGCAAGATGAAGCACATGCAGAGAGATGAAATGAGCATGCTAATTCAACTCTATCACAACTGTGTCTCGAGGAATAATGACCACATTAATATTGTGCTAGGCATCTTACACCAACAATTACAGCACATTTATTATCCCAGCTTGCTGCAGGGATTGCAGGTATCGCGAATAATTTCGACTCAGAGACCTGGAATCTGTGATGATGCAGAAAAATCCTATACAGACTTCCTGCAGTGTCTGTGTGAAACCAGCCTTTGCATGGCAGAAACCCGCTTCCGGTTGGAAACCCACATTGAGCATTATCTCTCTCCTTGTCTCTTCCTTGCGTACATACAGGTTCTAATGATATTGTGAAGTTGAACATGTGCAAATATGGACCACTGACAAAAACCTATACCTACATCATCTGAAGTGAAACTTGTTTGGAGGAGAAGCACCAGAACCTGACAGATATAGATGAAGCAGTATTTCCTCAGGATCCTCAGTAAGGTAACGGGAAATTGTTTCAAAGGCAATCCAGCAGGCGATGGTTCGAGCTACATGGCTCAGAATTCATTTGTGACTTAAAATGATAAATGGTGAAAGGAGCTATTAACAATACAATTTGAAGTGAAAACATAAATAGTTGATTTGTTAAGGTGAAGAAGGAGTAGACGTAATTATAAGAATATTTAACAAGGAGCATATCAAAAGTAAATCATTACTGAAAGACATATTCAATTTTTAAGTCTTACAAAAATCAAAACCACTACAAGCCAGCAAAAATGGTTTTGATCATTGATGGTGCCACTACAGATCACGGTTTCTCTCTGCAATTCAGAGGCCATATGGTGTTTTGTTTCATTCATTTTGTGTTTCACACAAAATATGTAAATCTAATGATTAGCTGACTAGTAGACAGAGCTACAAAGACATTTACATTGGAAAGGTTGTGGGAATTCCCTCTTACAGCTGATGGCTTTAAAAATAATGAGGAAACAATTACTCAGTCTATTAGCTGAGCAAGAGAAAATTGGGATAAATTAGTTGTTAAAGTCATTCAATATTAAGGCATCTAAAGCAAACATTGGCTTGTTCCAGCTTCCTAAATGCTGCCACTGCTGCTGTTCTCTGTTTCACACAGCTGAAGGAAGCCTGGGGCGGACCAGGGACACGCTGGATGCTGGGTGTCTCATTTCCCCACTGGATACACAGAGGAGGCGCTGGAGGATGCTGATAGCGTGAAGGGATGTCTGAGCTGTTCTTCTTGTTGTTTTACTACTATGACCCTGACCAGGACAAGTGAATCGAAAATGGCTGAATGGATGCATGAGTGCATGTATGAATGAGGCTCATGGAAGATCTCCATTACCGTACATGTGCTTCAAAAGTCACACAAAGTCTGTGTGTTGGGAAAATGAGCTAGATTAACTTGCAACAGATGCTAAGTCGAGGTAACACTGGGTGTATTGTCCCGACGGCTCTGTCCTTTTCTCTAGTTGATCGGTTGTGCATAATGGAGACCAGTGGTCTGGAAACCTTGGATAGTTTCATTCAAGTAACTTGGCTCCGTAATAAAATGACAGACTGCTATTTCTCAAGCTTTTGTTTATTCACTAATTATCCACATTTCATATGGTGTCCCCCCCCTCACCTTAATATTTGCCTGATGTTGTGAGCACATCTGATGGGTGAATGCCCTGTGTGTTGTCCATGCGTGAAAGGCAAACTCCACAGAAAGTTTATATCTGAAAACGTCTTAAGTGTGTGTGTTCAGATGTACAAAGCTCAAGTAAGCGTTTAGCTGTTTTGGTTAATATTACTGGCAATCTGCAGGTAAGAGCATCCTCTTGCTATCTTCTGGAATGAGTCTCGTGTCCCTCAAGGCTTGTTTGAGTCCTTGGTTGCCAAAGACAAGAACACCTCCACTGAGTCGTCTGAATACCAGTCTTCAAGAATTCAATATTGTGAATCATATTTATCAATCACTTATGTTTGTGTTTAATTATTTTGGCAAGTTTGGATACTTATGTTGCGCTGGGTCAAACAATATGTGTACATTTTCATTTCATAAGTCTGCTGAGCGCTAATACAAATTAAAGTTTATTCTAAATATCTGATTTAATCGTGCAAAACAGCAAACTCATTGGTTGATCAAGAGCCAGAGTTTGCGTAACTTAAATAAGATTAAATATTTATAAATGTAGAGTAACAAGATGTCTTTAAGTCAAAACTGCTGAGTAAACACGTGAAAAAAAAAATGGGTAAATTGAATTAATATCAGTAACTTCCCTTGTACAACTTATATTAGCCTCTGATCTTACAAACTCATGACTTTAGCTTTGGGGGAAAAAAAAAATATGTTCAAAGAAAGCCTCAACTGAAATCAAAGTGCAGGACAAAAAGTAAATTCGGCACTTTTGTTTAACACTGACTGATAAGCTTTCAACTTCATTAAATATTAAGAGGGTGAACTGGCGAAAATTCTACATTTTTAGTCACAACCTGCAGAAAAAGCTAAGCTGCTCATGTGCGAGGTGTCACTCTCTTCCTTCTGAAACCTGGCGCTCTGCAGTTAGCTACTGACTGAATTAGCACCGTGTCAAAGAAGGCCGCCCTCTTGTTCCTTTTGCACTGCAGTGATGAAACGAGAGAGAAAGTTGCCTCAGCGTGTGCCAGCATTTAATGACAATTGTTTGACAACTTCAGCCAGTAAAAAAAAACTTTGTCCACACACACAGTCTGCACTTTGTTGGACCGAGGATCAAATACTTGTCAATCTAAAAATGTTCAACTTCCATTTATTTTGACGGTGTTATTTGATCTTCCTCAGGCCCAGTTACAATAAAATGCATCCGTCTCTTAAAGGGTGGTGCTAACAGCTTGGTGGTGAAGGGAGTCCTCACAGGGCTGATTAGTAAACTTCTTTAGCCTGTGAGCTAATAGATACAAAAGCGAACATGCTGCTAACAAGCTAGTTTGAGGCAGTCATGACTGCGTGTTTTTTAAATCCAGTTCCCTCTCATGTCACCGTCTCAACACAAGACAGTGTACCTCTCCTCCTCATACTCCAACAGAGGAGAGTTCAAATAAAACTGGATGGGGCAATGCTGCTTATGAGCTAGCTTAGCTTTCTATAAACTATTAGTGGCCAAAGGCACAACATTTTGAGTCAGAGGGCACCATTTGAACTTGGTATGAAAGGTTTAGGGCTCTTGAGACTATATATTTGACCGGAAAAGGGCTGATGGGACGGTGCCTTTCAAGTTTTATACCTGTCTTCATATATTGTAGAAAAGGTTACATTTTAGTGGTGAGTTTGTGGCTGGTATGAATCCCTCTCTCCTTATAAAGAGGATTTTACCAATATGTGGTCGGACGGGGTCGTCAGCCACGGCCTTAGCTTATCTCTGAAACTTGTCGAGCATGCTGCCGGGTACATTGGAGACATTTCACAGGTGAGTACACAGTCAAACACGCTCGCGGGGTCGTTGCAGGGGATTGTCCCGGGTGAGGCGGCCCGAGTGAACCAGGGGGAAGGATTTCAGTCCTTGTGTAAAAATAAACAAACACCCCCCTCTCTTTCATTCTCCCCCAGTAATCGACATCATGTTGAGTTGTGATTCACCTGGCAGTTCAGTCACCGGCTCTCCATGGCTGCCTACCAATCGGAATACCATTACAGTCAAACCACACACGGAAATAGCAATGCGGGTGCACACACCGATATGAGCACATATACACAGCGTGACATACACGTCTGCAGTGGCAGTAATGAAGCAAATGTGCACACAGGGCATATGAGTGCGTCCATTTGAGCGTACCTACAGTTTACCCTCCTACCCACACTAGGGGTAGAAATGGGTAGAGAGCTCATCGTATTCTGCTCTCTCCCTCTCTGTTAGTGTCAACAGTCATGCTGCCGTCATCTCTCACTGCCGTCCATTCCCTCTCATTCAGACTTTTTAATGTCAGCAGCAACCGCAGCCTCTTTCGTCTTTTGTCTTTTTTACCGTACCCGGACAACCGGCAGATGAGATGGGGTCGGCGTGATTTGTGTCACCCACCGTCCCGCCGCCGGGGGCTGCCTTGATTTGCAACGTGCGCTGACCCTCTTTCGGCTCGTTTGATTTGCGACCGCTGCTGTCCCGCGTCTCGCCACTGTTGTGCATTTGATTTGCGGCGCCCTCCTGCTCCGCTCTGGGTGGAGGGGGGGTCTGACGTAAACACGCGGCCCGGTGTCCTGCAGTAACTAACCGTCGCTCGATTTGTTTTCACCCTCCGTGTTCAGAAATGATTCGGAAACAAGTTAAACATCCTTCATGAGAACACAGACAGACGAACGACCTCCATCCATCCATCCTTCCTGATCTAAGCCATTTGCATGTTGCATTCCAACAGCTGACATTTGGATGACAAACTGACACTGCTTGCCATCACCCTGCAGTCCATGAAACAGATTTATTCTACTTATAAAAGACAATGGTTGTTAAATGCCATATCTCTTTGTGACTGAGGGTATATCTGTGTGTGTGTGTGTGTGCACTCAGTCTGGTTGAAGTCCATAACAGCATCCCTCCATCTGCCGTATGTCTACACGTCTGCAAGAAAATATGAACGCAATTCTCTTCTTCTCCACTTTCCTCCCCCTCTCCCCCCACCCATCTTTCTTTCTCCCTCCATCCTTGTGTCCGTAATTTGCCTTTTGCAGTGAACACACAAACTGGTGCATTTATTTGCCGCGGTCTAATGCCGCGCTTATTTACCAACCACACTTATTCACTCTGACCTTTAAAGAGAGAGGAAGAGTGAGATGATCTTATGAGAAGGACAGGGTGGCAGCTCTGAGATGGAAGGAGAAGATGAAGCTGGTGAGAGGAGATGGTACGATTTCAGGCTTGTGTGTGTGTGTGTGTGCGTGTGTGTGTGTGTGTGTGTGTGTGTGTGTGTGTGTTATTAAGCATATTTCCAGTGACATTTAGCTGCCAAACACTGACTGTCCCTCTCTATTTGACTCTGCCTACTTTTGAGAAAATCTGGACATGTTTGACTTCTGGAGCTAGTTTACTGACAAACTTGCTGATATTTTTATCCCATCACCTTGGAATATGGCAGACTGCCTACTTACCTGAACTTAATATCCTGCATGGTGACTCAGAAACAAAATGTGAAGGACTGCAAAACATATATTATTGATGTTAGGTCTATATGTGTAAATCATAGACTGTATATAAAGATGCATGACACTTCTCAACTTCCTTCCATTGTTTAAAATGAAGCCAGAATATCCCAGATACCTTCACTACCTAAACATCTAAACCTGAAGGAAGATGAACAATGGAAGATACATCCAAGTGATCACAAATAAAAAAGGGACAGAAACCATCTTTGGAAAATGTATTTGAACTTACTTTGAATTTATAAGTTTGCCCACGTCCCATCCACTTAAATGGAGGGGGGCGGTTCTAAGAACAATCTGGTAGCCAGCCACAAGGGGGCGATCCAGATAATTCTGGTTATAAACAGCCTATGGTCTACATGAGTCCAGCATAAAGTACCACGAAGTAACAAGCAGCTGCGGTCGCAAACAGCAGTTACACATACAAATCACTTGTTTGAATAAAAAGCGACATAGGCGGGTAGTGAATGTATTGATTATGAGGTGGGGATGTCATAGAGCCACACATTGTGCACAGAGAGTCTGTCCAGCTGGAGGACATGGAGCTTGGCCGAGAATATAACACTTGATAATCATCTCATAAACTAGGCTGTTGGTTGTGTTGGCGATTTGGCTCTTCCACTCAGTGTAAATATTCTTGGTGCTGTTGATCAGTGTGCATTTCAATCAATAAGTCTTGCTAAGGTGAAGATATATATTTACTGTATTAAGATCTATTTTTGTTATTGTTGTTATTGGATTAAAGAAGCTGGGTTTAGGCTGCACATACTTTGGGATCCTTTTTTAAAGCAAGAAAAAAGGTCTAACAGCGTTGATGGTAAAAATGTTATGGACATGGAGCTGATAGCAAATAGCATGGCACACACCAAGTTAGAAATCTCTTATGTTATTATGACAAGTGTAAATAAAATGTGGTTCATTATTAAAACTGTGGTCCGAATAAATTAGAGTACTGGATGGATATATCAAATGGACAAACAGCACTAGTTCTTTTGTCCGTCCATCTTTACTTTTGACAGAATTAGCACATTCAGATCATGTTTTTGTGTCTCGAGGGGAAATTACACAGTCAACCTGACCTCACCCTTAGAACTGCACACTATTCAAACCCTTGATCCTTTCTACTCCAGTTCCACAGAAATGCCAGTCCTTTATTGAGATGACACAGAGTCATCTCGATGCACCAAAAAAGTTTGCACAAAAAAACATTAACTCTGGTTTACACACTCTCTGTCAATCCATTTCAGGCCAATAATATGACCCAGAATCAATGGGTTTTTCTTGTTGGATTTAAATGGAATATGCAGGTATGTGTGTGCTAGCTCTAACCAGGAGAGTGTGAGCTTCAAGCCACTGGTGGTTGTGAAAATAGCTTTTCCTAATTAGCATCTAGCATCGATCCTGCGGTGACACCAGAAGAATAAATGTGTCCAGCAGTCGTGTGTGTGCGTGTGTGTATGCATGTGTGTGTATGCTTGTATGTGTGTGTGTGTGTGTGTGTGTGTGTGTGTAGGGGTGTGGGGCATGGTGAAAATGCTGCTGCTGGACTCAGTAAGGTCGCTTCATAGCAGGAGACAGGACGTCACACATACACACACACACGCACTGATAATTAGCAGGTATGAACAGAGGGCAGCGGGCAGAAAAAGATACACAGAGACAGACAAAGAAATAGAGGAAGAGAAAGAGAGATGGAGAGGTAATTGGTGCACCTGTCTGCAAGTGAAAAGACAGCTCTGTACGCACACAAGGACATCTGCAGCAACACTGACATCCTTGCGTGTGCACTGAAAACGAAACACACACTGTGCATGTGCACGCACGCCCACACACACACACACACAGACACACACCTACAGGGAAAGAAAATGCCTGCAGCACCCTTATTGAATCGTTCAGAGCTTGCCAGCCAAATGTAACAGCCGTAAGCCAAATTCAGTTTTCAATATAGTTTTTGTCTGCGAGTGCTGCAAAATTTTAATACGTGGTTTAGTTCTGATTCAATTTGGTCACACTGTATGTCAAAGTTTTTTCTTTTTGAACAGTGATGTATTTGAAGCCTAATCAGCTTTACCGATACTTAAATATCACGATGTAGCGCAAAAACAACTTTTTCCTTTGAGTGTATCTTTTCCCTCTCTTCCTGTGGCCCGTACCTGCAATGACTAGCTGCAATGTGGCGTCTTACATCGGTAAGGATGGCTCAGGACTTGAACTTTCACTGGACTACACACAGCACTATACAGGCCGCCCTTGTTCCAGTCTCTACCTTCGGAGCTCTTCACGCATAAAAAAGATCCAACAGTCCAAACCGTGGCATTCATGACAACAAAACAGAAAAAAAGCGTGAAGCAGGAAAGTGGTTTACAAGCTATGGAAAGGTGTTTCTTTTAAAGTTGACAGAAATGATTTCATTCTGCTCGCCTCACTGAAAATTACAAGGTGGACTGTGAAGAGCAATATGTGCAGAAACAGCTTTGTAGCTCCGCTGGAAGGCAGCGGTCAGGGCGCACTATCGCAAAGAGTTTGTAACAGTTGGTAAAGAAAGTTTCCATGGTGCATTCAACAATAGTCCATTGACTGACCATTAGTTGAGAAAAAACATTCAGAGTGGGTAGGGTGGGTAGGGTGCCGACATCTGGTGCCAATCACGCACCAGTTCATGCACTGCCAGTACTTATATACCAGACCAAATCATTGGTGCCTGTGCTCTCTACTGTAATAGTAGCACAAAATGTTTGCCTACTATAGTATATTTCACTAAGGAATCTTTTGAACATGGTTATGAAGCATAATGACATTTACTTGTATTCAGCCAATGGATATCCATAGCACAGTAACAAACCATAAATGATATGTTAATATCCAGCTAATGAGTTTCTCTAGCATAGGTATAGATCATAATGACATGTTAATATCTTAAGGCGCCTTGAATCTTATGTTCAAACCTTTAAGTATTATCTCCAGATGTGTTCAGTGTGTTTCTCCTTGTCTGAACTATCCTTGAACTGCCTATGGAATAATAAGAGGAGAGATGGTTTTCAGCAGGTCCCTAAATCATAAGGAACATTCCCAAATTTAGGCAGAAGGCCCTGTTGTGTGACGTCATTTTATCTCAATGTTTTTAGTAAACAACTCCCCTATAAAACGCCTTGCCTTGCAGAGTCAAGGCAGATTTTCACTATCTGGCCTGTGTGATTTCTCCGGGTAAACCATGGTGCCCGTCTGACCTGGGAAACTTCTGTGTAATCAATTCTGTTATGCTGCAAGTTCTGGTTCCGCGTCTCCTCTCTTCAAACACCGACTTCAACAAGACACTGCTGCTTGAAAGATACAATACTACAATTAGCTCGTAAGTTTCCTAAGCTCAAGAAGACCCAACATCTAAATGCCTGAAGCTAAACAGTTAATAGTTTGGCTTTATTTCAAGTGAAGTTATCCCAACCCTTGGGCGTGCAGCAAGTGCTTGAAAACAGTTGAATGGAGAACAAGGAACGCGACAAACTTAATGAAAAAGATAGAATAGATAGATGTCAAACCCAAGTGAAAGAACATGGATGTGCAGACAGCGTCGAACGGGTAAAAACAAAGACAGACTTCTCTTCCCACACTGATACATGTGAGTGTGTTTGTGTGCATGCGTGTACTGTATGTGCATTTGAGTGGGAATGTGTTTGCACAATTGTTCTCACTCCCAGTTTGAGTGTGAAGTAGATCCAGGGCTAAGATTTGCCGGGCCTCACGCCAAATATTGTCTTTCACGTCAGGCACACACACACACAGACACATTTAAACACGCACACGCCTCATAGGAGTCTTACATTGTCTTGTTGGACATGCCCTTCTCTGACCAAGTGTGACCGATCACATATAGTTCATGTGCATGGGCGTGTGTGTGAGGGAACAATCAACTGTCTTCATGTACTACTGCCTTGGAGTATTATATGTTGAACGCACATGTCTGTTCGTGTCTATACGAAATTGTGTGTGTGCCATCAGGTCGAAATCTTAAAATAGATACCGCTTGTTCAGAATTGAGTGGGCTTCAAAAACTCCGTGCCGCTGATTGTTCATTGTCCAAGCATGAACACACATTAACACAAACACACACACACACACACACAGGATCTGAATTCACATTCATCTCAAATATGCTGTCACAGAAGACTTTGAATCGACGTCCAAACACACAAACACTGGCACGTGAGGCACACAGATCCAAAAGTGTTCTTGTGGATGTTTTCACAGCAAAAGTTGGCTTCTGAAAACATATAGAACGTCAGCAGCACGGCTCGCTGCCATCGTCGGCTTCGGCAAACTGCAGCCATCCATTCTTGGCGAACAAAGCTTGGAAGGGATCATTTTCTCACATTCATAACTTTTGTCGACAACACGTGCGTTGGAACTAAACATTGAGTTAATAAGAACTTATTTGAGATATTAGGAACTTTTGAAAAAAAAATATTCTTTGAACTATCCGCTCAACTCTTCTTGGCATCCGTAGAAAGTTTAAATTATGTTCTGTAAAGGTCATTTTGAAGAGCCATTTAAACAAATATATATATATACCTTTGTTGCAACTTTTTATTTCATGAAAAGGCCCTCACTAGTGTGATAAACATTGCTTGTATCTTGTTCGAGCTCAGGTAAGAGACTGTACTGGATCTATCCCACGCCAACAAGTGTTGACCTGATGACGGGGCTGTATGAAATGTCAAGCTAACTGAACCAAGTTGAATGGAAATCAATAGTTTCATGGAAAATACCAAACACCAATTCAATGGTGGTGCAAATCACTAATCATCATTCTCTAAAGGCCATGCATGTCTTTCCAAACTGCAGGCCAGTCCGTCCAATCAACATATTTTAGTCTGCATCAAAGTGGATATACAGATAGACCATGTTGTTTCCAAAGTAACACTGCATTGTTAGCACTGTCACCTCAGAGCAAGAAGGTTCCTGGTTTGAATCCCGGATTGGAAAACTCCGGCTTCCTCCCACAGCAGAAGGACATGCATTGATTAGTTGGAGACTAAATTGTGGATGTGAGCATCAACGGCTGTTTAGCTCTGTTTGCTGGCCCTGTGACATGCTGGTGACCTTACCATGATGTACCTCTACTACATCCAAATCCAAATCCTCCTGCCCTTTTGTTTTCCTTCATATTATAGGGTAGGAACTAACCCTAATCTAGACATGTTGCAGGTTATGCTGCGTATCCCAGTCACAATGATGTGTAATCAATGATGTGTGATGTTTGCATTAAAAAAGAGAAAGTACGAGAAGAAATAAGAAGCTTCAACTGTTGGAACCGATTAGTGGTGTGGCTCTGTTTCAACATGCTGAGCAGATTAACTTCTTTCACACTTCCTTCTGCTGCACATCCTGTTTCTCCTGATAATGATTTGTGGAACACAGGATTGTTTCTTTCCGCAAATGTTGAAATCGTATTACTGACATGTCCTTCTGCCTCTCCATGAAATAACCATAACAGTAAAGATGAAGTTCCACCACCACACTGACTGATTAACATGGAATTATAGTTGACGTCTAATTATCCTTCAAGGAGAAGCTCCATGTAACACATGCAAATAAATGTCTAATTTAGTGAAGTCACACACACATACATGGGCTGTGTGACAAAAGTTCAAGGGCAAAGGTCGTCTTGAAACATGTTCATCAAACTGCGAATCTCTCAGACACACACGCCACAAGTGTGCCATCAGCAGACACGCAACAGCCACCTGCACCCTTCTACAATTTGAAGGATTGCGATACCTTTTGTAACAAATTAACATTGAGTGTGAATCTGGCAGTAGACAAATCATTCTGTGTGTGTGTGTGTATGTGTGTGTGTGTGTGTGTGTGTGTGTGTGTGTGTGTGTGTGTGTGTGTGTGTGTGTGTGTGTGTGTGTGTGTGTGTGTGTGCGTGTATGTGTGTTTCTATGCCAGAATACTGTGAAACAAAGACGTATTGTCTACCACATAAATTCATATGCAGCCAATTTATCAAAGAGCCTCGGCATTGTGTGTGTGTGTGTGTGTGTGTGTCTGATGTTACAATATGTTTAAATGCAGATGAATGTAGTTACCACCACATTCACCATTATGCTTCCCTAAGTGAAATAAAGTAGGGATCCTAATTGGCTGTGTGCACTTCTAACTAGTCTCTATTTTCAGTAAATTGTTGAATTCACATGTAAAGTGCAGACAAAAACCTTTCAAACTGATATGAATTTAAGCTTGTGCATTAATACAGAGGCTGCTCTAAGTGTGGTTGTTAAAAAAAAGATCTTAAAGTCTTTTTATTATTTAGAAATGTGATACTGTATAAAGGTTCCATGTATTGCTTGCTAATTTTGTCTGCCACAGTCTACTATCAGTCCATATGGAGGTTTCTGGGTCTCATGTTGCTTTGCCTGCTTCTATTTAGTTTTTGTTTCAGGGTATGTAATGGTTTCACTGTTATTGTTATAGTGTAAGAGCAGCCAGTGGCAGTGGCTCACAGCCATGTAATTGCATGGCTCTATCATCCGCTGAGGACCTATACACTCAGTTACACTCTCAATGCTGACTATATACTGTATGCAGGAGAGGTTTAATTCCTCCCCTCTGCTCTAATGGAGTTGTAGAGGTGAAAACAGCTGTGAGAGTACTTCACACTGATGCCGGAGATACATTCGTACACACACACACACACACACACACACACGCACACACACACACATTCCTTCCTCAAGCACACAAGTGTAAACAGCTTCCATTTTTAACTCTGCATCTGCCAGTCTGGCTGTGACACTTGAAATACTGATAAGAACTGACGGAAAGTCAATGTTAAACAGCCACAGTGCTAGGGAGTCACAGGAAAAATAACCAAGTAAATAGGTTTAGGCTAAATGAAACAAAGGGAAAGGTCTCTACATGAAATGACTGATAATAATTAATAAACATTTTTGGAACCTAAAACATACGCATATAAGCCTGTGTTCAATTTTTTACTTTCATACAGAGTCTTTGTTTTATATGGAAACATTGCCCTCGAAATTACTTGATAATGAAAAGTATTGGATTAAATGTATCATCTATCTTCCGAAAAAAAACACAAGGAGGGTCATATTCATAATTGTTGCTATTTCTTTTACAACAGTCTCATTGCAGGAGCACGCATACACATAAAGAAAACACAAATTACAATACAATGCAATGCACAATGTTGACATTAATATCTGTTCAATACAAACTGTTCATCTTTACAGAATCTGTTCATTGCACAATGTTTAGCTACTCAGGTCAACAATATGTAGGGTTTGCCTTGAAAATGATCATAAATATAACTACTGTATTACTTTATTTAAAGTAGTCCAATGAAGACAAATAAATTCCGGTACTTCAGAGTATAAAGCTGTGCAGCTGCTGCTGCCTTCAAATATTTCAAAATAAAACCCTGAAACTAATAAAAGAACCAATGAATGGATTCAGTCAGCAAAAATGCTGGAGTGCTTGTAAGCATTATGAAAGATAATTCCAACTGTCTAGTCTGCTGTGAATTGCATGCAATGTTGAAAATGGCACAAACATGGTCACCTTCAACTAACTTAAGTAAGGTACCAATTTAGAAAAAGTAAGTCATTACTAATGATACCTTGAGATAGATCATCTCAACAAAATGTAATTGGATTATTCAACATCCATTTTAGTAATATTAAGAAAAAAATGCATGGAATGGATGATGTAAGGTGCCGTTAACACAGAAGCCCACCATAATAAGTGAAATTGTGAGATCCTGGATAATATCGTAAGACTAAGGCATGATGACGCTGCTGCCAGGGGCGGGGCTAGGTCAGAGTCCAGGGCTGCTTCAGAGTCCCTGAACAGAATGGTGTATTAAGCAACTAATGAATGTGTGAAGATTTTACCAACACATGTCAAAACAGCAATTGTTGTATAATCATGACTCTACTGATTTTAATGTGGAATCTTCACAGAATATTAGTCCATGTGTACACTCAGGGAACAACAATATTAATTTACTAATTCATCATTAACTTGATGAACTGCTTTAAATGTAAAAAGGCCATATTGCCACTCATTTGAAATATTGTGTTTTCAGCCCTTTGGCTCTGATTCCTCCCCCTTCACTTGCTGCTACGCACCAACTCCCTCATCATCCGTGTCTGTCGGCCTCTCAACTCCAACAATATGTGGCCACAATCTGCTTCCAGCTTGACAGTCTAATTTAGCCTCAGGGATAAAACAAGCTAAACTGACGTAGTGGGCGGTGAGGCTGCCCTTTTGAACGTTTCCCTTAATAATGACATTTCATATCAAAATAAATCCTGTGTTGAATTATGGGTCCTCGGAGGTATTTTGAGTAATAAAAGAAATACATGAATGGAGATTTTTTAACCAGTGCTATAGAAAGTGATGATTATTCCTTCAGCTTGGGTAAATTGATTAACATGCAACTTTTCTTTTTAAGTCTTTTGCTGACATTGTAGATCTTGGTTGCTTATGTTGAACAAGGCCAAAGAAAAATGATTTATTATTTATTGAATTATTTTTTATTGAATTATTTTTCATTTTGCCTTCAGCTCAAATAAAACCACCTCAGGTGACTTCTTTAAGGAGGGCCGCTTTGAAACGATAACTGTAGATGGGAGGTTCTAAAGTGGAAGTAGGACTTGGCACTGTAACATCATGGCAGACGCCTGTGACTCCACCCGCCTTCACCCGTTGATTCTCTGCTGAAAAAAAATGAATGACGAAATACGTGATGAGCCGGATGCAAAATAGAAAATACAATGTTTAGAGTTCGATGCCTGAGCCCGGGCCACACTGAACGTGTGAGTGGCATGTGTGCATTGTGGAACATCTTTCTTTTCAGTTCAGGACCAGACCACAGTGGCCACGCCCCCTACATGAGACACACCTGGGACGATGGGTTCTGGCCTATTAAGTCTCCATACTGTGCAAAGTCAGCAGCCAAATAAACAGAAAAAATGATCTTACACCGATATGTCATCATTGTAAACACTTCCTGTACCCGTTTCAAAGAAAAAGCACTTTTGCTTTTCTTTAGGCCGAAACTATTTATTGGTTAAAGGTTTTTCTACTTATTGTAACATTGCAAGATGCACAGCTTCATGCTGTAGAGTCCTGGCATTTAGTTGTTTATTTAGCCATACTTTTGTTCGAGTAAACACAGTTATCCTTCCAGAAACCTCATGTAGCAGCTCATCTGACAATGTAACGACGGAAAACAAGGACAGGCATAATATGTCAGCTTTTAATATTATCCCTGTCTGCTTTCCTTAATCTTCCTCTTTCTGACAGACTGGAAGTCTTGATTCATCTCTCTCTCTCTCTCTTTCTCTGCACAAGATTCATATGCCAGAAACACACCTCGCCGGGTGTCAAAACGACCTTAGGTTTTGCAAAGAATCGGTGTTTAAGTGGACTGATGTGTACATGTGAGTGTGTGTGTATGTGACACAACCTGATACCAAAGGAACACCTACCACCTCAGGCTATTTTACTGTCTCTCCTTCATTCCTCTGTTCTCCCAGACTTTCAACCTTCTCTCTCACGCTCTCTCTCTCAGCAGGAGAAACAGTCACAGCTTTCAATGTTTTGGGTTTTTCTCCGTGCCAGAAGGTTAAGATCAGTTCACAGGGTTTCTGCCGCCTGACTTCTCATAGCTGTAGGCTGCTTACGAAACACTGATGTGGTTTATCACTTGTGTGTATGAATGGCCTACTATGTATAGGTGAAATTAAATTGTTTGTAGGTTTGTGCATGTGTGAGCCACATATATGAGTTAGCTGGATCCACATTGTTTTTCTTGTTTCACTGTCATATATGCAATCTCAAGCCATTATTCCTCTGTGTGTGTGTGTGTGTGTGTGTGTGTGTGTGTGTGTGTGTGTATGGTTTTGCTCTCTCAGCTTTTCAACAGCAAACAAGATTACTATTTTAATGTCTTCCTATACCTGAGCGGTGAGTCTGTCACACTGTATTTCTCTCAGATTTCTGGACTTCCTTTAAAATTGTGTGGATGGTGTCAATGTCCAAACCCTCTTTTGATGCTGCAGTATGACATTTCATTTTACAGCGACAAGAAATCCTGCTGCGCTCCGCTACCTCTGTTGCTTGAAAAGGAAATCGCAAAGGGGAAGAAAGGAGCTTTAAAATCCATTAAAGCTGTACCTGTACAGCGTTGTTCTTTTTTTTCTCCCAAAACTGTGCTTTGATGTTACAATAATGACAAGGAGCCACTGAGAGTGAAATTGAAAACTGTATGAAAAGCTGTCTTGACAAGATGAGAAGTGTTTTAAGGAATGACTCTTTTAAAGAATGAAAAAAATGAAACAGTCAATCAAGGCTCACATGTACCAAACAGGCTTCACCTCCGGTCTAAAACATTTCCACAATAAAGCAATCCTATTCCAAATCACTGCCTTGAGTCCAGGAATACATGTATTCATGGTGTCACAACGTTATAAAAAAGTTTTCTTGCTGTTATCATTCCTCCTGTTAACATCAATGGCCTCCCTGATCCATCAAAGACATTATCTCCACCAAACACAATTCCAACTCACTCACTCATAAATAATAGTTTTTTCATCCTTCCAGTGAAACTGTTGAGGAGTGACCTCTCTAATGCTAGTAAAACAGAAGAAATTAGTACATCGATGAAAACCTTCTGCATTCATATATATATATGTATTGTAAAATACATATATATGCAAATGTACAGTACATGCACAATATTTAGTAGGCCTACAGGTCCTAAAATATAAGCATAGATACACACACACACTTATCTTACATGCAACAAGATTGTGAGGAATGTAATTCTAGTCAATACAGAGACATTAATTAGAGGCCTCATGCTGAGAGAAACCACATAACTGTGCAGTAAACAGTGTGGTCATGGTGCCGTAATGAGGGGAGAGAAGGGAGTATTGAGTATGGTGAACTTCAACTTCAACTGTCACTTTGCATGCATGTCCTACCATTCAAAATTGCTTCTCAAATTATCTCTTTCATAAGCTAATTGAATAATTTGTACTTCTTTTTATAGCTCCATTTGGGCTCATTTGACCTTGAAAAAGTGTGTTAGTATTTTATTTTGCATCAAGATGAAACGACTGGCCGAATATACTTTTATTTATTCCACTTCATTTTCTCACCTGGTACCCGCTTTCCTTTTCTTTCATCAAGGCTTATTTAACTTGCAATAAAACAACAAGAGCTAAAGCAATAACCAGTCTGATAATATTACTCTTCAGTCCGTTCACACTTCGAGCTTTTCACTCTACTGAGGGTCATTCCAGTTTGAGCAGTATTCGTGATGTCACTTTTGTTTTGTGTAAGGTGTTTTTTCATGTTTAAGCTGTTTTGAAGCTGCTTTTGTTCCTCTGGCCATGGACACACATCAATCTGACAACGCACTGGCCCCAAACACACACAGCACAAGCAAGAAGACAAAACACAACTGGCCGGACTTTAACAGCTAGCATTTTATTTTATGTCTGAATGAAAGAAACTGTGCGTGTGTGTTTGATATGCGCAGGCTTAGCAGTATCTAAACCAACTCCAATTACTCACACACGTGTGTCTACAAAGCTCCAGCGATTTGCTGACCATTCCTCTGTGTTGCCACGGCAGCCTAATTAATCAGATTAATTTTAATGCTGTTGATCAATACCCAACAGTGGTGTAGACATTGGTTAGTTAATATGTTTCTCATCAAGCTGGGAGAATGTGTGTTTACTTTAATGTGAGCAAATTGGAGTTTGATTTAAGAGGAGATTACAAAATACTGTGATTGCACAAAATCTGATTATACCAGCATGGTAATGAATCACCCTGGAAAATGTCAGGGCTGATTATTCTCTTCTAAGATAAAAAGTGTGGAGTGGAAGAGGGGGAAAAGAGATATTTCATCAATTGAATATTTCTTATTACTATACATGTTTCAAGCATGTATGACCTTATTAGCATTTTAAAGGTGCTGCATAAAGTAGTTTTTACCCAACATTATTTCATGGGCATGTTAATTATAAATGAGACCATGCATGGACTAATATATGAAATAAGCCATGTTTGTTTCAACCCTAACATCTGAGACAATGCAAGATTCTAGATTTTTTATCGTCATTTCTGTGTATTAATATCTTAAACTTTTAATGTGTAGCATTTGCAGATCAGGCTCACCGGGATGAGATCGACGCTAATGATCAAACATCAGTAGCAACTCACCGCACAAATCAAAGGTGCAACATGCAGTTTTCTTGTGCTCATTTTGAATATATGTACAATTTTGGTTCAAACTATAGACGGAACTTATGAATTTTAGTTTCATTACATTAGATCAAATTACTGCCTGTTCTTTAAAAAACATCAGTGACAAAACCAACAGGGAAAACATCACCAAACTCTGTGGCTGCTCTCAACTGAATGGATCATCAATGAATGGTTTTCGCTCATTCTTTGGTATTTACAGCCCAAAACTAATAACACAGCAGAAGGAAGCTAATTTGAGCTAAAAAGCTCCAATAAATCCTTTCTACATGACCGGCCAAAAGAAGACAAAGATATACTCACTGGTGAACACATGGCAGCTTGCATATTTCTTTCCGGAGTTGGTGGAGACCAAAACAGAGCAAAGAGGACAGTGGGTATTGGACTCATATTTAACATTGTTTACCTCCCAGTGGCCTGTTGATATCTGAATATGTTAATAAAAAAACCACCACAATATGTTGTAAGATATTAAAACAGTTATAGTATGCAATACAATTATAAACAGTGTGTAAATGCTGTCAAACCATCATAACGTGAATCCAATCAGCAGAAGGAATAAACCATCTCTAATCACCATCAAGTTACAGATAAAGAGCTTTACACTTCAAAATGATAGAGGCCTTCAATGGAACTACAACATGTGAGACGTACACAAGCAGTACACTGCTCTCCACTGGTAGCATAAACTGTTTATATGGAAAGCTGTTTGAGTCGGTGGAGTCTAGCTCAATGTCAGTTACTGAGAAAAGAGGCCACACTCTGATACTAACAGTTGGAGGGGAGTTTGGCTGTAAAATAATCGAGGGTAGATGATGACCTTTCAAGTTGACACACACAAACACACACACACACACAAACACACACACACGCACACGCACACCGACACACACTTTGTTTCCAGTATGGCAGGTGCCTGTGGCCAGGTCATGCAATAACAGTAACATCTACAATGAGAGTCCCCTCTCTCTCACACACAAGCACTGAACACTAAACAAATGAATCTTCCCAAGATCTGCACCAAATAAAACCCAGGCTACAACAAGCTGCTAAATCATTTTAATAGTGCCTGTTATTGTGTGTGATTGTGTGCATGTTGAGTAAACATGTTTACCTAAACAGCATATGAGATATCTAAAGCATTTCACAGTTCTTGAGCCAATCAGCGTCCTGGAGGGAGAAACAGATAAATAAGGTGCAAATGAAGGGAGGGAGATGACAACTGCTGTTATTAAAGGAAATAAATAATAAAGAAGGAAGTTTCAAGCAAAATTACTGTTTCAGATTCACTGGGCTCAAATCACACTCCGGATGTTCCACTGCGACCTTGATTGGTCAACAGGGAGTGGCCTTTCATTAATCTGATGGTTACGTTTCAGAGCTCCCTCTGCTGGATCATCAGACAAGCTACTATGACAAACTACAAACTGTTGCGCTTCTTCACTGTAGATTTGGAACGTGAACAATAGGCTACATTGTTTGAAATATTCAATTTTGATTTCCCTTTTGACGCTTCTTCATGTCCTTTTTTAATGGCAGTTAGCAAACAGCATTTATGCGCTATACTGCCCCTGTCTGGTAGTAATTACAGCATAGCGGTCTTAGAATTAGAATTTGTTTTCACTTAGAGACTATTTGTAAACTGTGACACATCCTTAATAAATACAATATATTATTGCAGTTGTACTGCATTAATATATATCACTAAAGTATGCTGTGCAATTACAATATAATTTACGATACACTGTTTAGATAATTGTTGCAATCTGATTTAGATTTTCGGACCAAATAATAAACAAAAAATATATAAAGCGAACAAAATAGGAACCAAAGTGGAAAACACAACCATGTGTTTTTACAGAAACACATAAAGCATCAACACAAAAGATGCACGTAACCTTCTACTCTCCCAAAGACACACACACACACACACACACAAACACAAACACACACAAACACACTGCACTATTTTCTTAAAGGATAAGAACTCCTTGAAAACTCAATTAGACTGGGGGGCAAAACCTACAAAAACCTACTACTCTAAAACGCTGATGTGCGTGGTGGCTATCACACACACACACACGCACATATACATGCCAGTGTTTTAGCTTCCTAACCTGCAGCTATATCCAGAGTTAAATGGACTCTGAGGTTCCAGACGAAAAAGCCTGTACCAAAACATGAATCTAATTACCCTGTTGTGTGAGCATTGTGTACATGTATGCTTTAATGGCACACCGCACTACTCTCTGAACACACACACACACACACACACACAGACATGAGGTCCATGCATGAAGCCACTGAGTTATTTATCCTAGATTAAGGTACATGCTGATCGGTTTCCTCAGCAAATTAATGAAAAGAGAACTGACTCAACATGTAAGAACAGTTGTGTTACTTTGTGTTGTTTAGAAGAATTCCCATGGTTCACAACAGTTTTTAAAGGTTTTATTTTGTAACCGAAAAACATTTTGAGCACATTCATTTCATTTTGCACTTTACATCCAGTAGCACCTATAAGTGCAATGCAGGAGGTAGTGTCATCCTGACCAGTTTATCATAATGTCTGTGAGTAGAATGTCGTGGTCGGGCTGCATAACACCCATGAAATAAAACCTTAACCACAGACTCGCCCGGACATTATGCAGTTGTCGTTGTTGCAGTTTTAAAAAAATACAGCCCTCAAAAGAATATTCAGGTATTACCTATGTGAAAACGAGTCAAGGATCTACAACCATGGATGGAGGGAAATGTCGGTGATGCATTTTGCTTTGGAGCAGAAGCTAGACATACCCGACAGACCAACACATAGTGATAGTTCTACATTTTGGGAAATATACCTATTTGCTTTCAAGCCAAGAGCAAGAGGAAAAGTACACTCCTGTCTGTGTCAATACTACACTAGAGAGCTTTGTCCATTGCTTTAGCTTGGTATAGCCTAAAGACTGGAAACAGAGAAACAGCTAGCAGTGCCTCTGACCATCCAATAGCCCTCGTGAAAATTCAATGAATCACACTTTATGTCTTGTTTAATGTTTTAATTTTTTGTTGTCAGGCATTATAGATGCCAGGGATTCACAATAACGTTTGAGAACAAAATGTTGAGGTTTGTGCTTTCAGTAAAATGTTTTATTGCTGCATCCCTTTAAATCAAAATGAACCAATAACATTATAACATATAATTATATATATAGAATCAAGGTTTTGCAAAAAGTTCAAAGAACATACTCACTGTGCCAACCAGTAGCCTGATGTTTTAACACAGAGAGAGAGAGAGAGAGAGAGAGAGAGAGAGAGAGAGAGAGAGAGAGAGAGAGAGAGAGAGAGAGAGAGAGAGAGAGAGACTCACTTAATTTCTTTATGATGTTGTTGTCTGTCTGTCTGTCTGTCTTTCTGTCTGTCTGTCTGTCTGTCTGTCTGTCTGTCTGTCTGTCTGTCTGTCTGTCTGTCTGTCTGTCTGTCTGTCTGTCTGTCTGTCTGTCTGTCTGTCTGTCTGTCTGTCTGTCTGTCTGTCTATCTGTCTATCTGTCTGTCTGTGTGCGTGCATGTGTGTGTGTGTGTGTGTGTGTGTAGTTTAAGCCACCATCCTGGACCCTTCTCTGGGTCACTAGTTATTAACCCCCAGACAGTCACCTTGACACACAGCCTCACATGCCCACCCACAAGGACACACGATTGGTCGACAGGAAAAGGGACTGACCTATTCATATGCACACACACACACACGTATATTCACACATACACACACACCATCTTTATCTGTCCGCTGTGACTTGGTCCTCAACATGAATTGCATGAACTGTTAATCCTGCTATTGGATTATCAACCAGTCAGAGATTATCCCCTTATTGCGAGATCAGAAGCTTAGTTTAGGATTAGTCCATTTAAAGTGCCAATTAAAGGTTATCATATCACTGGTGATGGATTATTCTTTTGTCTGTAATGCTTCTGTGTAGTCCATTCCGAAAGGAAACACACACACGCACACCCACATGGAAGAAAATAATTGATCACCACCTTTTCAAACGTGTGTAACAACAGGTTCAGAGTGAAGAGTTTAATTTGTGTGTGTGGCTGGTGAAGTAGATGATTGTGATCATGAAAAGTGATTATGTGTGATGATGTGTTCCTTTTTTTCATGTGTCTCTTTTGTTGTCTTTATCCTGCTCTCTCTCTCTCTGGTAGATCGATAAAGGCTAATTGCTGTGAAGCATCAGACAGTTGAGTGTCTTCTTTTCCCCGGAGTATCTAATTAGGACCGTCAAACTCACTACCTTAGTGTGTGTGCATGTGTGTGTGTGTGTGTGTTTGTGTAGGACTATGACCATTTGTGTTGCTGTTTGATTTTTTTTAACGAGAACAACTATGAAGTCGAGAAAATCACATATCACTAATTTCACATTCATCCTAAAACTTAAACATCTAAACATTTATACTTTGAGGACGCCTGACTCTAAAATGTGAGGCAGGAGAAAGACAGGACAGCTCGGAGAAGTTAACAAGGTAGAGGTGGCTGAGTGAAAGGGTTGAGGCAGATATCACAAAGGGGATGAGCTGAGAGGTAAACCATTAGCAGCTGTTCCAAGCCTATTAAAATATAATTAAGGAGAACCTCATTACAGAGGAAGGCAGAGAGAGTGCGGAGGACATCAATGATCAAGGTGTTTTCTACTCTCGACTTTACTTAGATTTTACGTAGGACAGAAAATCATCAGGTTATTTCAAGTAGATATGTTGAAACGGAAATCCCAAGACCTGTATGGTTCTGTGATGCTAATTGGATTTGAGCAGCCATGATGTTGCGAATCCAGTTTGGCACTTGAAAGGATAGAATGTAATAATACTTCTTCACCGTCAATCAGTCTTTCTCTAAAGTGTGGGATTCCTGTCTAATCTGCCAAACAGCACCGGCTCTGACATCAGATCAGCTCTCTGAGTTTTTAAAGTAGTTAATGATTTAGAAATTATCAGAAATTGTTGTACTTGATCTGGAGTGAGTTTGTATACAAAGGGTTCTATTTGTAAGTTTATATCAACAATTTTTTCTTATCCAGACTAGGGTGCAGCAATATGCTGACACTTTCAATCTGCCCCTGTTAGCTCAACAACTGGCAATTGATGGGGGTGCAGAGCAAATGCTATTAGAGATCCCTTGTGATCACTTCAAGGCTCTGTATACTTAACTCATTCAAATTCACATATCACAAAAAGTCTGTGTTACACTGATTCCAGTAATAAACACTCTTGAATCTGTGTAGACATCATTTTGAACTAAACTCCTTAAAATGAAAGACGTTACGCCCCTCCTTGAAGCTTGGTGTTTTATGATGCATACAATGGTGAGGACAAAAGGCCAAACATGTCAGAAAGGCAGAGCAATCCAAGCCCACCTCACTCACTCTCATTTCTCAAAGTTTGACTTAACACACGAGTGGTTTGATGACACACATATTTATTCGTTAAGCCATGTGGGCAATGACAGAATAATGATTTTGGGTGAAACCCTACAAACTGTATTAAAACTGTGTTTTTAATGATCTTTTAGCTGGTACACTGGCTACAGTCGCCTGTTCACACTTCAGCATCTGCTTCACCCATAAAACAATGGTGACACACACCTGGACATTGACAGCAACTTAGGCTTCAGTGTCTTGCTCAGTGTCACTTCAGGATGTGGAGGGGACTACCAAGGAATCGCTCCACCAACCCATACAATTACTGGCCTAAGGATGGCAAATGGTAAATAATCTGTCTTTATATTGCTCTTTTCTAGTCTTGATGACCACTAAAAGCTCTTAACAGTACAGATTCACCCATTCATACAGTGCATCTATTAGCAGGACTTTTTTTTTTTCTATGAGGGTCCATTCAGGGTTCAGCATCTTGCCCGAACACACTTCGGCATGCAAACGGGGAAGACTGGGATCGAGCTGCCGACCTTCTGGTTGGAGGTCGACCGATCTACCCCTCAGCCACAGCCTCCCCAGGAGACAGAGAAAGGTGCACACGTATAGAACACACAAGAGCAGGCAAGTGAAGACGGCACTGACTCAGATACACTGAGTGAGAACATGCCAGAAGACAGAGACACACATGTGCAAAGGTGCAAATAAAGACATACACACATATTGTGCACATGGACAAAGGGAAATGTGTGCTGCTGAAAACAGTAAACACGTACACACACTTGCACTTATGCTGTTAAGCAGTTTGGCTTAAGAAGATGCTGAAGGCAGCACAGCACTCAGATAAACTGGATATTGTGTGTGTGTGTGTTTGTGTGTGTGTGTGTGTGTGTGTGTGTGTGTGTGTGTGTGTGTGTGTGTTTGTCTTATAACTGGGGCAAAGCAGTCTTGAGGATATTAGTGCTTTTTAATTGAAAAATGGTCTGAAGGGAAAAGTGGCTCAGATTCAATGAGAAAGTATGCATACACACTGTGCACACACACAGACACACAGTACACACATAACGTGCAAACACACAGGCCACACAGAATATAAACACATAGATTATCCAGATACACACAATGAATGAGTGCATTGAAAAAATAGATGAAAAACCATAGCATCTTTAAAGCATCGGTTATTCTGCAAAAGATAAATTATTTTACATACACACACTACAGTTTTATAATATTTATGAAAAATTCACCATAACCTTAGTCGGAATTAAAGAAGTAACTCAAGCAGTCACAATTGGGGGTGTTACTAATGACTAATTTCCCTGTGGATTAAAAGAAACTTTAAATTAAATTGAAAACACCGCCTAGAAAACTGGAACTTTCAAACTTTAGCACTTCTACCTTCAACAGAGTTAATGGAAGCAAATCTGCAGGTTAATGTTAAATTGTTGCCAAAAATGGCTAAGGTTGACAGTGCTAGCAACATGGAAGCATATTTTTTCTTTCTAGATGAAAATACAGTTTGTGGTGATAAGAGCTGACACCAGTGTTAATGAGCTGTTAACAATATCCCGCGATCTCCTCAGCAGAAGGAATAAGTTTCATCCAGTCTGCTGCCCCACCCCTCACCTGAATCCTGCAGACAATTTGTTGATGTTGTGAACGTGTCTGAGCACAGAACCCCCTGCTGTGTTGTGCATGTGAGAAAGTCCATCTCTGTAGGAAGTGTGGACCTTATTCTGCAGAGATCCTGTGCAGGATATGTCTGTTAACGGCTTAAGACAGTCTCGGAGGGGTTCGTCAATATTTTAAAAAAGCTCACAACCAGCTGTAGCCAGTGACAAAGTATAATTAAACATTTTTTAATATAAATCCCCTTTTGCCCTCTGCTTTGTCCCTGCACGGGGGAAAAAAACATAGACACACACTGAGACTCACTGTATTTTCTGTTATGGTGGACACACTGAATCAGGTGAGATTTAAGTAACTTAAGTCAATCAATTAATATTAAAACTGTTGCAGTCATCTTTAAATTTAGCAAACTCTTATGTACTGACTGAGACACCCCCCCCCCCCCCCCCCCGTACTATGCTATAAAATATTATAATAATATGTGTGTTTGTGTGTGTGTCTGTGTGATGTCCCTGTAGGGAAGAAGTGGTTCAAAGAACATCCAAAGCCACGATTAAGAAGTGGTTAATCAAAACTGAAGTACAGCACCAGTGTGATGCTGCCTGGAAGGTCCTGACACACAGTGGAAGGAAACAATCAGGAAACTGCGACGTGCATACACCCACACGGTGAAACACACCAACAACACACTCAGTCATAATCCTCGTCAACTGCTAGTTGAGCTTGATGCAGTGTAATTCATAGTAACGCCGAAGAGTGAAGTGATCAAAGAAGCTGTTGGTTTTCAGGAATGATTGGAAGCCATGACTTCACTGGATGGGCAACCAATCACTTACCATGCATCAAAGAGATTTCTCCAGTTAAACCAACAGAGAAGAAATATGACTTAAATAAGTGGGAGGTTTATGATTCATTTACTATTACTGTGAAATGCCAAGGGTAAGGCCTGCCTGTCCGTCTGTCTGTCTGCATATCTATCTATTTACCCTGCATGCAAGACCAGTAGGTAGCTGCAGGGCATCAGTTACATTTTCAATAATGTTGCTTTAAACCAGAGGTCACCAACCTGTCAGTCAAAGAGTCTTCAATATAGATACCCGTAACTCTCCGGACACACTGGCTTTGGTTGCACCGCAGATCAGCTGTGTGTCAGTTCTCTGTTGTTCACACGGCTAATGTGTCTGCTACAGGTGGTGGAGTTGCTGGTTTATCTACTGCATTTCCTTGAATTCCAGTCGGATTATGCACTAAACTAAAGGTCAGGACACTACAGCATGAGGATACGCATCTTCCGGTCAATCAAAGACCTGTCAGAACAAATGAATGAATTCAGAAAGTGAAACGTTGGAGTGCTTTGACTTTGAAAAGTTCGGAAAGTGTTGGAAATGCGCCGTGTTTTTCACATGGACAGAGAGATTGTGGCTCATAGAGAAAATTATCTTTCAACTGAGTTGTACTGTATATCTGTTTGATTATGGCTGCCTGCATATAGCTCTACAATAAAGAAACCGCACAAGACAAAGATCTGTTGCATTTTTATCAGAAGTATAAGAAATGTTTGTGTCTCTGCAAAACTTTGTTGGGAGAAGTTAGACTATGGTGAGCTGCCACAAATGACTTGTAGGATCTATCTAATGGAGGCACATTCCTGTAGGATTACTACAGTGTTGTATAGATCGTGGTCAATACATGTAGGAGGTTTAAGGGCTCTCTGAGGCTTTCTGTTCTGAGAGCAAGGCCAGATTATGTAGCAAGGATTTCCTAGAGTCTTTATAAATGTTGAGCAGTACTGATTCATCTTCTGTGGACAAAGACAATTAATCCGATAGTGTTCAACGTACAATCAATATATTTGCAAACTGGCTTCAGCCACTAAGAGACTGAATGGAAGACGAGTGAAGTGTGGTCGACGTCTGTCAGCGGCAAACATGAAGGCAGTATGAAGTGCTAATGCCAGAACCATTTATTTTGTCTCATTTACACTCCAAATTAAAATTACCACTGAAACAAGTTCCTGTGCAAATGATATGTTTTCATTCATGATACATGTACAGTTTGTTTTCATATATTTTGATGTGATTGATCCAGACAGGATTTTCTGAACAGCTAATTTGAAGTACTGGTTTTAGTCTATTACACAATGAAAACATTTCATAACGGTAATATACGGAGGTGGTACAATATATCCAAGTTGACTTCAGCTCTTGAACTTTTACAGCACCAATACGAGGTTGCTTTGTACGCCCTATAAACACTACACTGAAGGGTCTCATGCTTTTTGGAACATCGTCTCTTAACATTTTGTTGTCTTTTTTCTTTGTGAAATGCCCCCAAAGCTGCCGGCTGGAAACAGCCGCGGTCACAAAACACAGAGTTTATTGTCAACCACGATTTACCATAGCCGGGCTCTGTATGAATTGTTAAATGTGCATGAGTCCCAAATCGCAACAGATATCTGGCTCTCTCTCTCGCTTTGGTGCTTATGTCCTCTGCCTCTCTCGACCCAACCTCTTCAGTCTCTCTTTCCCTGAGCCCCACTGCTCCTCAATAACACCACAGTAATACGGGCACACAGACGATAAAATACATTTTGTTTGTGCTAGTACGTGTGTGTGTGTCTGTGTGTGTGACTGTTTGCGTCCATGTGTGCATAACAGAATGCAAGAGGGAGGCTAGAACCATAGAAAGAAAGATTGCAATGTCTATAGAGACACTGAGATCACATTTCAGCTAATAGTTTTCCAATCTTTCTCTCCCAGACACCAGGTTAGTCGGCTCAGTATGGGTCTGTGTTTGTTTCTGAGTGTGTGTCCACACACATATCTAGTACTACATTCATCTATGTGAATGTGCATTCCACTACAGTGAACATGATGGCTTTTGCTGATATCTCTATTACTGTTCCAATCTCCAGCTTTTGTCAGCTGTGAAACTTTATCTGTTCCTCTATCCCCTATTCATTTGTGGATGACTGTGTGTACCTTCTACACACACTGAGGCCTTTAAAATCATGGTTTGAGCATAAAAAACACAACAATTTAAACATTCAGGTGTTAATAGCTATGAGCCACCTTCAGGGTATCCAGATGTGACATTTTCCCTCTGAAGGAATTTGTGACTTGAGAAGTAGGATCCTCAGCAAATGTCCATTTAGGACCTGGTGTCCTACATTAAAAGACGCTGTTTGTTCTCAAGTTGCATTCAAATCAGAATTGGTAAGATAAAACCCATCCAGCAGGACAGACTGGATTATTGTCATTTTACAGCTAACGTGGCTAACGGGCAAAACACAATTCTCTGTAGGGAGAAATCCAGATATCCTTTATTTAACGATTCAGTTGCTAACTTCAAACATTGCGGAACATTTTACCAGAGGCAGGGAACATTAAATAAAAAATACACTCAACCTCAAGTTTTACTCCGATAGCTTGTGACTACACTTTACCCTTAGGCATTAAAATATTGCAGCAGATTACTTCGCCAGCTTTTACCTACGGGTTTAGAACATTCATTACTCAAACCTGAACTGATTCAGTCCTGTCAGTCAACAAAAAATGTAAAATTAATTTGCCTCTTTTTCAACATGTTTGTGCAAATGTTGAAAAATATATTAAATCCGATAAAATAAGAGATTCAAATTAGATTCAAATCCAATAAACGCAGCGTGCATCAAGGCCCAGTGTTGTAAGGATAATAAACCACAACCGATTTTCTTTCCAACCTTTGTTGTTTCTGCAGATTTTGTATTATCTCTGTGCTTGAAATTATACAATAGCAATAAATCTGAAAAAGGAGATGTAACAACCACATCTTCATCCAGCTGCCAACAGTCCCAGGCCAGAGTTCCCCTTTGTATCACTCAAACCAACCAGATGTATTCAGTGGAACAACAGAAACACTGCTGCACTGTGGCTGAAACAAGTGTTATGTAATGTGAGAGTAGTGTTTAGCAATTCAATATTTTGACTTTTCCACCTCGGTTTCATTTTGTTATACAACCCAGGTTATACTCAGATTGACTTGACATTACAGGTCCATCTTCCACCAAGGTGAACTGGAACTCACTTCTGGAACTGAACTGGAGCTTGTACCAGAAAACAGATACACATTGTCTGTCTCATCAATCACCTCTTGTTTTGTTTCAAAGTAAAAGAGATCTACAGCAAATCCAAGCTGAGTCTGAGCTGTCACAGTCACATCAGGTTGAAGCAAGGGGCAAAACATGTGGATAACATATATGTCAGTGTTCATTTAGAGGTTTCATATAAAGGACAGAGCCCCATGGTTGCTAAAACACAACGAGTCCTGATTTGATTTCTCAGCCAAACTGTTCCTGACCTTATCAAGATTCTTAAAGTATCAGATCTGACTTTCTTGAGCTTTGAAAACAGAGATAGAGTCAGAGACACATTTCCGAAACCTTAGATTTTTTCAAATGTCATGGACCCAAAAACAATAACTGACTGCCTCCAAAAAGCATCGGAACCACCGCTCAGACTTGAACTGAACCTTATACAGCATAGCTTCATTTACATTCAAGGTCTGTAGGCTAAGGAGGCTGTAATAGACAGTGACGGTCTATATTACTGCTCTGCTGCATTTCATTATGCAGCTAATGATTCCCTGTCAAGTTCTATTGTAAATGAACGAGGGGCAAAAAAAAGGAGTGGGAGGGCAACGGCAGCAAGAAGACTCTGGAGCGAGAGGGGAGGAGGGCGACAGCAGTTACATAATGAAACATGTGGCGAGAGATGTCGAAAAATGTGCGACAACAGATTGAAATAAAGGTTTTTGAATAATGTTTTTGAATAATGTATAAAGCTTCCCTTGTTATGTATTCAGTGGCCTAAACACAATTGAGCGAAGAGAAGCAGTCATTGTTCCTACAGAGTACAGTTCAAACAGATGAGAATCTACATGCAATTCATATTAATTCAAATCTAACCCTTACAGCTGGCATTGAATTATTTTAGACATTATTGTTGAGAACGTTAAGTGTCATAATTATCCTTTTAGTTTCCCACCTTTGACTTTATTGTGAGATCAACAGGTAAAGAATGTCGGTGGGTTTTCAGAATGCAATGCACAGCCTATACCTAGTGGATTTATGGCACATTTTGAATATGGAGAGAACCTTACAGATTGCATTTCGTGGCCACAAACTTTGAGACATTTTCACGATGAATCAAATTGCTTTCTCGCCAGTAGATGAGTGAGAAGAAGCTTTATTCTTAAAACAGACACTAGCGCGATAGTGGTCTTTTCATATAACCCTCCCTGCAACAAAGTGAAAAAGCTTCCCCAACAGGTCCTATGGTTTCTTCATTATTTAATGAAGCAATTGCGAGCCTTGATTCAAGCACTTGTAGCGACATGGGGAGGCTTGTCGTGGCGAGTGTGCGTTCCCTATAAATTGTATAGCAGCCGTGCAGCACGGCGGTGGAGCCAACATGGCGGTTTAATTAACAATGCAGTATGGCCCAACTGCCACCATGTACAGCTCTTCTTTGGGTTTGATAGGGAGAGTATATCATTCAGGCTAATTAGAATGCCAATAGCTAGTCTCCCCAAGCCTCAATACCCACACACATGCAGGTTTCCATGCACACACATATGGCCCTACATTATTCACTGGTAATTACAATGTCAATATACAGCTACACAGCACTGCGCCCTCACACTAGCCAGCGTTTAAACACACACACACGTGCACACACTATCCTTTAATTGCCCTTCAGTCGAATGCTTTAGCACTTCACACACACACAAACACACACACACACACACACGCAGGCCCACTTGTGCATTCGTCCATTCAGACTCCCCATGGAGCAAAATCTGCCACACTCTCACCACCCCCCGACTGTTCTTTTGGGCACGCAAACACACACACGTATGCACATATCCCCACTCACACGAGAGGTCAAAGACTTGGTAGCAGATTCATCAGTGTCACATCTCACACGCTCTTTTTTTCCTCCAAGATTCATCCCTCTCTTTTTCTCCCTCTGTCTTGTCCCCAGAGACTCTGGACAATGAAGAGCCATTTACTCTGTTGCTTAACTACACACCTCGCCATCGCCGAGCTAAATAAATCCCCTGCGCCAGGACTTCCTATCTTCTGATTGGGCTGTCATTAACATGGTATGTTGGGTTTATGGTATGTGGTGTTTGACCTTTACTGGTTTTATAACGGCAGGATAATTATTTTTCTAATGTCCTCTCATTTCTCTGTTTGAATAGTTGGTTTTGCATCTCTTATCATTTCATGTTGGGCTTATGATTAATAGCAGAATGAAGATGCTACTGTACATAAATTAAGTTTAAGTTTATTATTATATTGTAACCCACATGCATAAAAAGACATTTTTACGGCAGATATTTTGCCATAGCAGAATATGTGTCCAGTTGAATTATGGGTAAAATATATGGAAAATGATTAAACCCAGATTGTTTTCCTCTGATGTGGTTCTTTAGTTTGAATATTTAACGCAGCTTCAATAAAGAGCTGGAACAAGCCACATAATTCATGTGATGCTGTGGGTGAATATGAAAACGTGTTCATGTTAAGTTATTAAGATAAAGGGCCTGCACGCCCACAGAGACGCTTTCAGTGAATGTGGCTGATCAGACCTTCTGCTTTGTGGTTGACTTTTTGCCTTTTTTTACAGCGGACTTTTTTGACTCATGACAGCAGGAAAGGTAAATGTGCAACTAGCAACTTTTACAATAGCTCTGTTCCATTAAGGATCACACAAAGTCCATCAGTCTGCATTTACAATTGCAAACCATGAAACCTGTTCTTTTCCTGCTTTCACGCAAATACACACTGTCTGCAGTGAAAAAAACAATATTGATACTAACCCTATTTTTTTATTTACAGTCAAAATTTTTTTTAGTTTTCATAGCCCTATGACCGAATCACCTTCATGAACTGGTATGAGCTCTGTTCTGTTTTTCTTGATCTGTAATGTCAGAAAGGCCTTTTGCAACAACTACATAGCAAAGGAACTTGATGAAAACCTGTTGGCTAACATTACTTCCTGCTGTTTCTGAGGTCTGAACATATTTCTAAGACTTGTAACCATCTGGATAATAAGTTGTATTTCCTTAGTGCAGCCCAAAATGGATCACATCTTTGCTCTCTTTGTACAAAAGCATTAGCACACAACTCTGTATGAATACTTTCGGTGCAATCATGAATTTTGGATCACATTGTATGAACAAATTGCTTTGATTGTGCAGTAGAATTTGGTTTGACGGATTTTGGAAATGCCTTTCACTCAGTGTAAATAAGGGTGGTCGTGCTTCTTCCAAAAATTGACAGATATGTGATGTTAAGAAAATGTGTGTTCAACCTGGGACTATATCTGAGATTTATGTAACGAAATCAGTTTCAATAAGAATAGGTTTGTGCAGAGTGTGCTCGATTATCATCCCATTCACTCGTAATATAAACATCCAATCCATGACACAGAAGTGGAAACACTTATGCTTTTGGATCATGGCTGTATTTGTGCTTTAATTATCATGTTTATTTTCCACTTAAATGGTCCGATGTGTTGAAGCCACTCAGCCGTCTGACCTGCCACTCTGTGGATGAACCCTGAATGTTAAATTAACGTGAACAGCCAACTGGCAGCTTTGAGACACTCGCAGCCCCGTCCAGGCCAGCTGGAAAATCTAGTTTTCTATTCAATTATCTGCTCGCTTTGTGCTGCTCTCCTCTTCCCTTTTCCCCATTGTCATCCCCCCTTTTCTTCCTGCTGTCACCGCACCTAACGTTTTCCCTTCCTTCCCTGCATCCCCCTTCACTTCTTCCTATACCCGTTGCTTCTTCTTGCCTCCATTCTCCACTTGCTCTCCCCTCTTCTTAAATGTTTAATATTTGTTCTCTCTTCCAATGACTTCTCTTAACTTCTCGCCTCCTTCTGTTCCTCCGCTCTCCTCCCTCCTCCTCTCTGGTCCTCCTGTCCCTGCTCTCCCCTCCACTGATCTGCTCTCCTGGCTCAGGCCCAGTTAAATTACCAGTTGTACAGAGGGATGGTGACAGAGTGCAGAACTTAATTACACACTGGCTGACAGCAAGGACTTCATGTTAGATTTTTCCCTTTCTCGCTCTTCTTCCCCTCCCCTCCCATTCCCTCATCTCTCCTCTCAGCATCACTTTTTTCTTCACCCTCGACATTCTTTTTGACTGCACCCCCACTTATTAATGCCTGTGTAAGACTCTGCGCTCCATGCTGTTTCTATGTGCTTATTATTGGTTTGGGAAGGCTGCGTTTGGGAGGATGGTTGTAGGTGGAAAAGGAGGTGGGGGGGCACACTTTCAAGAACCTGTAAAAACCCTAAACTTGCTTTTCTAAATGTCAGTCAAGCTTCAGTGCTAACCCTTTGTAACCATAATTTATGAGATCATTTATGTTGCTGTAACAAGGTTAATAATGGCAAGTAAAGGATCACGTTTAGGGCCTTGTCATCAGATTATACACTTGGTCACATGTCGGAAAACAAATATCCAGTGCTATATAGAAGTTATCCCATTTAGAAAATTGGAGACATTTGCTTGGAAGTAGTCTCGTCATTTTACTAAGACAAAACGTGAGGACAATTACATTCACTATCAGTTTGAATTCAGGGGCCTTTATTGTTTACACCGGTGATTCTTCAAACAGGGCCTTTCTTTTGGAAAACTTCAAAAAACACTGTCATCACGTCTCCATTGCAAACGTCCACATTCACAGACATTCTCATCTTTTTCATTTGTGTGTGCAGTACCTGCCTGTCTTGTGATAGTGAACCATAACTCAAACTGACAGGTAGAACGCTGTAACAACTGACGAGATGATTTTTTCCCCCCCAAAATCAAAGACAACAATATTAGCATGACTGGTAAATATTTCAGGATTTAGAGAAGTTTTTTAAAAAGTAGTGGTTTTCTCAGACTTCTTTATATTGCTGTCAATGCACAAGACAGATCTTGCAAACAGCATATTGATTATCTGTCCATCCAGGCTTGCCTTGTACATTTCAATTGTTTATAAGAAGCCAAATGGCCTCACTCCTCTTAACATCTCCCTGATCGTTTCTAAAAATCCTCCACTTGGGCTTCTCAGGGCGCCCGGCAGTCAGAGAGTAGTCCTTCACTCAGACTGTATGTCTGGGTGAACATTTACAGTCGATGTAGGTTAATTTTTTAAAAATGCGAAAAACTAAATGAGCGTCCTCTCACAAACTGGAAGCATTTGTGCACTCTTATGAATACATTCTCCTGCTATCCTCTCATCTGTCACGGCAAAGTACAGAACAGCAGCATTAGTGGCAGCTGTAGCAGCAACATGAGAGGTGGCTGCAGCTGGATGCAGCTGTGTTAGCTTAGCTAGCACCAGCTGAAGCTCCATCACTGGGACCAGCAGCAGCTGCATCTCTGCCATCACAAGTAACACTGACAATTGGCAAACTAGCAGTGTCTGATTGCCATAATTACAAGTAGCTGCAGTGCGTGGCTCTTCATGAGTGGGAGTAACAGTGTGTCTGACTCCATCATGTGTGTCAGTGGCCCATGAAGGTCCAACGGCATAAGTAGCTCCACTCATGTCAATGCCATTGGAACGGACATTGTTTGACACTAAGCCCTCAGAATCTCTGGTGACTGAAGCACTGTCACAACAGCTTCATCACAGTCTCCATCAGCGGCTGACTCTTCATCGCTGGAGATCTCTGTCTGAACGTCAGGACATTGCTGAAGCTCAATGTGACTGAGCCTACATCACAGGAGTTGGTGGGGTAGCTCTGCATCATCCTTGTCCCTGAAACTCTCGATATATCAATCAATCTAACAGAAACTGGAAGTTGATGGATGTTTTTGACCATAATTGTATCACGTAGGATCTATTAGGGTCAAGTCAATGAGCTCTGAATCAGTTTCATTATTGCTCAAAGAATCGTCAATTCATCTGAATCGGTGTGTCGTCGGTCATGAACCCATCAGCAGCAGCTTTACAAATGCTCAACATGTGATTGTCCGGGTGGGCAATTGTGATAAAACTGTGTTGCAGGGCTTGACTGGGAGTAAGTCCCCTCTCTGTATCCAGGGACCGCCCCCCTTTAAGGAGGTGTGGAAATGCCATCCTGTCATCATGCAGAAGAGTGTCCCATTACTCTGATTGCTCTGTGATGCCTTATCCTAATGTGCGATGATGTAAAAAATCAGCATTGAAACTTGTGACTCCAGCCAATCATCTTCTTGTATTATGGTGTCTTGTTCAGTCTTCATCACAGACATCCCCTGCAACCCTGTCAGGTGTTCTTCTCTGAACAAAGCATGTGATTGGCTGACAGCTTGTCTGAACATTCTTCAGGGAGGAGGTTGTTGAAATGCCACTACACATTTCAGTCACCACATATCAATAACTTCAGATATGGGGAGGCCCGAGATCACCTGTGGAGCCCCAAAGCATGCTGGCCGTGTCATCCCAACGATTTAACTTCTCTGGCTCGGTGAGCCAAGCTAAAGCTACTGCTCTGACCCTGAAGGGCCGATTCTGGTCTGGGGCTTCTAACGACACAAGTTGCTCATGTGTGACGGAAAAGATTCAATTAAAAGTCGATGGCGTCCACTCTCTGCTACTACAGCTTCTAAAAGCTCCAGTCCAGCGTCTCAAAGACGAGGACAAGTAAGCTCAAGAGCCTGATTTAAGTTATAGTGATAAACAGAATAAATGGTATGGTATATAACAAAACTGCTATGTTGGTCAAATACATTTAGCAGCAAGAGATCTACAGAGATTTACAAAGGTTGATAAGCTTCCATCACTTTTCAGTTTCATCTAGAGATATATCTTCTGCATCAACAGAACTTTAAATTGAAGAGTGATGCAATTTTTCAAACCGACACAGGGACACAGATGAATATTCAACCACTGGTTATTTCTAAAATATTTAGTAGATATATGTAATCTTGTCAAACTGGTCATTGACATGTGTTGTGTATAGGTTTCTCTCAGTTGTAGGTGGCCCTTGTGTAAAAACAATGAATCTAAACAAAACAACTGTAAACTCTCAAATCCAACCTCCATTGCCTTGCAAATGTAATAAGTTCAAATTTATTCAAGTTCAAGTTCACCAGGTGATGCAATATTTAGATTTAGCTGACAGACAACCTTGCATCACTAACCTGGATGGAAATGTGTGAGTGGATCATGCGTCATATTTTATAGATTGACCTTCTTTTATCTTCTGTCATTACATTTCAGTACCCCCTCTCATGTGTGTGCTTATAGCAGTGTGCTTCAATGTGCATTTATCTGTGGTGTTTGTGTGTGTGTTGCTCTTTCTCAGGATATTTCTGGACAGCAGTGTGAGCGGCTGATCCTGTGTGTATTTCATCTTGCACATATGGGTTCTCTCTACGAATAAGGCAGGTGTTCCAACATTAATTTATTCCCAGGCTTATTTGTCCAATGCAAATGTAATCGGTTTATTTATTAGTGCTGCCGCTGCATATGTGTGCTTGTCCATGCACGTGTTTGTGGTAATGTACATATCCGTGTGTGCATTAAAGATTTGTGTGAATCCTGCCGTGAAGCTGTGTTTTTATAATTCATCGCACTATAATAAATTGATGCCTTCCTCTGCGAAAGAGATTGAGATAAAGACATAGAAACAGAGGAAACGGACAGAGGAACTGATCTATGTATGTGTGTGTGTGAGAGATGGAGAAAGAGGGTATGATAATTTAAAGCCAAAAGAGAAGAGAACATTGAAAATGAGGGAACTTTGGACAAAGAGAAGGAAATATTTAGGAAACCAGTTGACCACAGGAATTCATTACACAATATAACCATGTGTGTGCACCCTTATCTAGAGGTGTGACAGTGATAGCATAGATTGCTGCATGCTTAAGTCTTTCTGGGTATTCTGGGTGTGTGCGGTTGTTAAGGAGGTAATTAATAGAGGCCCGTATATGGTCTCTTTCCCCTGGGCCCCCTGTCCAAATCCATTAGTGTCAAGAACACACACACTTACACACACACACACACACACACACACTCACACACACACACATACATACATTCTCATAGGTCACTTTGGGGGACCATAAGAAGACTTGCAGTCAGTATCTTACTCTAACCACTACTTGCCTTACCTTTACCTTAAACTAACCTAGACCACTGACTTCAGCAAGAATGCAAGTGGACAAATTAAAAATTTACTTTATTCTGGCTTTTAAATCCATTCATGAATTTTAAGTGTAAGTAATATGTTACTTTTAATCCTTTCCTGTATAGTAGATACTAATAAATAGCATTAAGTCAAGCTATAAGCAGCCAATAATCGGCCAGTGGTTATGAGAAAACCTAGATATAAACTATACTAACTAAGACTACTTTGTTGTGAACATAACATGCAAAACAGTTCCTCCATGTACATTTAAGGACAAATTGATTTATTTAAAGGCCTCTTATCCTAACAGTATTTTCTCCTCACCTATTTCAACATCCAGACAGTATTAATGTACAAATATGATGAGTAGAACCCGTGCACACAGAGAAGTCTGGGTCATCTTCTCTAATCACAGCAAGGCAGAGAAAATGACTTACTTACTTAGCTGTATATAAATATTGAAGCTATGTAACCACAAGAAAGATGCACATTTTCTAAGACATCCATCAAGGTAAAACTAGTATTTGCAGTGGATTTCAAGACTGCTGATGGACAGCAAAATCTGTAAAGCCTGTTTCCTAAATGTTTCAAATCCAGTATTGTTAATGTTCATGTTCACTAGCTTGCAGTTTTCTTCTTCAGCAGCTTTGTTGGTGCAATGCTGAGCATATTAGCTATAATGTATGACAGGGTGCTTTAGTGTTGCAGGAAGGGGTGGAGGGCGCCCCAACAAATTACTTTCTGTATTTAGAAAAAAGTTTGATATAGCTTCATGCAAATATTACAACCTACGTGCGTCAAAAGTGACACAACAAATGTGTCTGAATGTCACACTAGTTATTAAACACTAACAGAGTCATACATTTTATACAATGAAAAAGGTGCATATGTCTGACGACCTATATGTTTACTCTTGCTAGTGTATGTACACATGTTTTATTGGTATTTGTGTGCACTTTAGGTGTATGAACATAGAAAAATGTGCGTGCGTGTACGTGTGAACACATTCCGAATGGAACCCTTAGGTGTGCAGAGTCAAAGCAGCGTCAGCCTCTATCAATATTTGACTGCAGAACCAAAGACTGGATGAATCTTTAATATGACCTTGGAGCTCACCAAAGACATGAAGACATTGGGTACGAGAGAGAGAGAGAGAGAGAGAGAGAGAGAGAGAGAGAGAGAGAGAGAGAGAGAGAGAGAGAGAGAGAGAGAGAGAGAGAGAGAGAGAGAGAGAGAGAGAGAGAGAGAGAGAGAGAGAGAGAGAGAGAGAGACTATTGCCCATCAGAGATTGTGAGTGACAGAATAGGGAGTGAAAGGGACAAAGTAGGGGCGAGGTAGAAGAAGACTGAAGACATAAGGGAGGCAGAAATTAAAGCAAATCAGATGGTGAATCCTCCTAAATGGTGTCTGTAAACAAGATCACATCTAAAACCCTATGGTCCCCATAGCAAGAAAAAACGTTGCCTTTGATGTTCAATGTAACATAATTTACGTCATGCAACAAAAAAAATATGAACCCAATATTTTGTAGGACACTTTTGGAGGCCATCACTGTGTGAAAGCTCTTTGTGTTGATCATAATGAGACCTTCTCACTTTCCAGCTTCAGCTGGCCGATTGTCCCAGCTCTTCTCGTGGATGTTCTGTTGGATTAGGATCAGGACTCACAGCAGGACACTTCAGAACTGATGTGACTTACCAGAAAGCCCTCGTTTTTTTGAGCTGTCCAAAGGACATTCTCCCAGAAGCATTGCAGTTTGTCAACTTGCATTTCAGCAAACTCCAGTCAGGCTCTTTGCTTTTACAAAAGTGTGCGCGTCCAGGGCCTTCCTCTTTGTCCCCAAGTCCAGTGTGTTTGGCTACAGTCCCAACATCTTAATAACATTAGTAGCTGTGGTCACACGGACATCAAGCTGCTTTGAGACTGCCCTGTAGACTTCGATGAAATCATGCTTGGCAGTTATTTTGTTGCTTGATGGTTTGCTTGGATTTTCACTACAATCCACTTTTGTGCCTAATTTTTAAGGGGGAACCGATAACTTTGTCAGAGCCATTTCAGAAGATCTTGTGAAAAAGGAAAGAATTATTCTCTTTATAGATTATTTTTCACAGAAAGCAAAAGCTGTGAAGGTATGCTCATCTAAAGAGGCTTTTAATTTCACACTGCTCAGGGAGAACAGGCCTTTGTTTCAGCAATTTGGGCCACTTGTTTTACCTTTTCACTTTTCCCTATTCCAGATAAACAGGCACCTTCATTGACTTCACTACCTGATAGCAGGGAGCCCCTTCTAAAGCCGATTAGACAGTGAAAGACAAAGTGGAAAAAGTGAGACAGAGAGGTCATGGGAAAGACAAAGTACCAGGAGGAGAGGCTCTGTAGAAATACAGTAAAAATGCAAGTCAAAGATGAATCAGTATTAGCAGAGCGGTGACGGGTTTGGACCGATAGATGCTGAGGGATTTCTTCCTTTAACATTTTACTAAAACCAAAAAGATGAAGAAACCGTTGAAGTCTCAGTGGACTTCACTTCCTTTTCACTTTTAAATACTTCTGTCAGGTGAAAAAGGTTTGTTCTTCTACCTCTCAAAAATGGAATGTTTACAATTTTAATATAACTATTGCTTTTACAAAACTTTAAAGCATTCTATGGATACAGTTACATTGTACTCCCAGGACTAAATGTGGGTGGTTTGTAAACAAGCACAAACAGAAGAGTCTGAAGAGGCTCAGCCACAAGAGCTCCTCCTGAGAGAAAATGTCTTTGTTCTGGGGGGGGGACACGACAAGTGAAAGCGTGATAACACATTAGGTTATTGTGTTGCCCTGGACGATTACCAAGTTTATATGTGAGGATGAAATGTAAACAACCATAAATCTTGTCTTTTCAACCATGTTAGATTAGAATAAAGGTCCTTCTGAGGTATGTTTTGATTCTTAATATAGTCTATGTTAATTGGCTGATATTTTTAGTTTTCTGATAGAAGAAACACAAAGCAGCAGCTATGTATGGTGGTTGGTTGCCTGACCGCTGCTATAGTTAAAAGCTACCGTATATGTGTTTTAAAAAGTGTATCCGCAAACACATACACGCATGCAGGCAAAGTCAAGTGTCTTTCGATGACAAAGCCACTTTTTCGTGAATTCGGGGAACGGCAACAAATTTTGGTTAAAAAAAAATATTAAACACATTATACAGCCAATTCCTGGTCCTCATGACCAGATCACAGTGAAAGTGGGATCCAGTATGTCAGTTGTTGTCCTTTTGCATTAATCAATTACAATTTGATTTTGTAAATCCTAAAATCTACAATCAAAATAGTAAATGTACTTGACCCACTGCAAATACACAAATAAGTACATGTTTTTAATATTGCTACTATCAATACTTATATTCAGATCTTTGGAAAACTCATCTTGAAACAAACTTTGGAATATAAAAAAAAAAAAACTCATGATGTAAATTGCATCACTTACCTGAACCATTCAGTTTCCCAGGCAATACAAAACTGCCTCGCTGTCTGTCCCCAGAAGCTGTAGTACAATAAGAACGTATAAATGTTGAATGTCTCCTAGCCTCTGCTCTGTTTCTCCTGCTCTCCGTCACTGTCTGCGTTCTCCACAGTGGTGAATAAGTAATTTGTCTTTTTGCCCTCAGCACTCTAAGCAGCTAAGACTAGTGGCAGAGGAATTCACAACACTCCAAAAAGTAACTAACATTTTTTTGCCGTTTCTTATCATTTGTTAAATCTACATTTTTCTAACAGTCATCTTTAAAGGAAGCTGCTGCTTCACAGAGCCTGACATTCATGTTCATTGTGCAGCAAAGTCGATTACAGCCAAGCGTGAAAACCAAGCGAGTCAACGTTTTACTGTGGAAAATTTTTCTGCATCAGAAGTTATAAATCTGCTCAACTTCAGGTGCTTTCTAACGCAAAATCAGCTGCAGTGTGCAGTTACACAGAGGGTGTGTGTGTATGCGTTTTGTCCTTGTTTCACTCAAAGCAAGTCCGCACACACAAACACATAGTTTTTATGTTATAATCTGTACAATAAAGACATCGTAACACTAAAGCATGACACAAACACACACTTGCGCACACACAAAAACCTTATACTTGTGTTATCTCTCCTCTGCTTTGCATGGTCGGAGTTAATTTGCGATTAGATCATACTGAGATTCATATCACTCTTTGATCTGAGGTTTTAGCTGCATCAGAAAATGCAATCACACACACACACACACACAAGGGCATTTGCTGGCACTCAATCAACCTGACGCACTCACACATAGCAAACCATCTGTATCAGCACCTCATGTGCGGGGCCAGCAGCACAGAGTCATTAGAGACTTAAAATAAAGAGGGGAGGACAGAAATACGGGAGACACAAGGAAAAAAGTATGACTAAAGTGTAGTTAGAAGGAATATAGAGAAAGTTTAATAAGTAAAAATGACACGTTATCACTACCGTCAGATATCGGCTATACCTTTCCGTACAGTCTTGCTGTTACTCCTGTTTTGTTTCCACACCAAAATCAAATGGGTTCTTTCCTGACCCATACCTTATCCATCAAGTATCATGGTAATATGTCAGGTAGTTTTCATTTAATATTGCTTACAAACCAACCAACAAGCAAACTGACAGCGGTGAAAACATAACCTTGTTGGCAGAGGGAACTAAACAATGCAAAACACAGAACTGTTTGTACTGAGAGCACATTCAGGTTCACTCACTAGCTTTATGTTTCCTTTGTTTGTGTCTCATTAACTTTCTTCCTGTGTAAGCCTTGAAGGGATTTAGATAAGAGGCTGCATTAAATCTCTCTGCTCAGATAATCTATTGGTTCTGTCTGGTTCAGCGACACTGTTAAGATCTGGCCTCGACTAAGAAAACCATGAGATGAAAACCAAAGATGAAAGGAGAACTAAATCGGAGTTCCTGTAATTACCAGTGTCGCAATTAATGTGTATTACGTGACTGCGTGTGTGTGCGTACATGTATGTGGTGTCATGGTGTGACTATTGCCATGTGTGTATGTGTGAGTGTATGGCTGCCTGAGTGAATAAGAGGGAGTGTGTGAGAAAAGGTGTGTGTCATTTTGCATAACAGGGTCTAATATGTGTGAGTGTGGATCCACAAATGTGCCTGCATGACTTCCAGGCATTATTTTCAGCATTTCCATGCCTGGGTAGCAACTGTTGGGCTCATTAGCACTTTTCAGTAAAATGGGCTAATCTAAGTAACAGTTCTGCCAGTGTGTAGATGTATTTACTTCACTGCCATTAGCGTCATTCCGATTTCTCTTTTTTTACCATGCAATGTGTACAAAGGCTTAATTACGGGAAAAAAACACCTTTTGGAAAAGAAAACACGCAAAACACGTTTCCTAAGACAGAGTAAAGCAAACAAAATAAAGATGCTTCCATACATGGCATGAGAAGTCTGAAAGTTTGTGTGAAAATTAATCATTCAATTGCCCTTGACTCACTAGATCACGGTCAACACCTCAAGAGGAGATATAGGTGCATCATAGGTCAATATCCTAAAACGTCCTATGTTTAGGAATAATTCTGACTTTACTTGCAGGATCTCTGCCAAAGCTGTGTAGCACCTTGCAAGAGCATTTTGGGGTATTCACTGAGGAAAAGTTTTAATTCAAAGACCTCGCTGCAGTTTTACATAACTAAAAAGGACGAACAGCAGTTGAGGCATTTGCATTATGTTTTAACGTGCAGGAAAAGCAGGTGTAAAATCAGTGGCACTATTTCACTGTTTCATCACATACAGAGAGAGAGAGACAGAGACAGAGAGAGATGGAGAGAGAGAGACCGAGAGAGAGGCAGAGACAGAAACAGAGAGAGAGTGATTTACAGTACATAAGTGATGTATACAAATGCATCAATCTAGCAACTCTCCCAAACACTCTCACTCCTGAGGCCTTCATTTATAGCAACATAACATACAGAGCAATATTCGGTATCTATTAGACAAACTGTTTTTAAATATAGACCTTAGCTTTTGAACATTCACATTCAAAGATAATAATGTTCAGTATTAAAAGATTCTGGCTTGGCCATTATTCAGCCCTACTTTATAGACAAGTAAAGTAGGGCTTTTTTTTACCACAAAATGAAGAAAAGTATAAATGCCCTATAAATATTGTTAAGACATAAACATGACTGTAACATAAAATAATTATAAATGTAGGCTGCTGCCATTTGAGTGTCAGTGCCTCCTCATTCAGAGCTTTGTAAACACATATACACAGAGTCAAACTTTTCAAAACAGAACTTTTACCACAAGACTCATTGTTTTTCATTGAATATTCTTGTAGATATATTTAGGATCAGACATTGACCTGACTGAGGGGCTGGAACCATGGATATATTGAATGTAATTCAGAAAGAAGCACCATGCACATCCAATGACCAGCACGCTAACGTCATGAAGGTCTACAAATAGTTAATTTCTCTGTACACTACAAGCACACAGGTCATAATGTTGTAGTTTGTTTACAGCAAGTTGTACATTTTTCTTCTCGATGAAATTGAGCTAGGAGCTGCCCAGATTGATGTTTTGAACAGGTCTGTGCAAATGATGTCCAGTAAATCCACCGCTCTTTGCTGAACTTTTAACCACAGCCAAGGTTGTTGTGTTTTAAGCCTCTTTGTTTCCATGTTTATTGGTCAGCAGGATTAGGAAAAACTGCATCACTGACTTCAATGAACCTTGGTGGAAGAGGGGGACATGGGCAAAGACCAACCCCATAACATGTTGTGGTTGATCTGCAAAAAAGGGACAGATCCCAGATCCTTTTTTCACTTTCTTTAAATTGCGGAAGCCTTTTTTGACAATTTCACCAAATCCCTGGTAATACTTCATGAATCTTAATGAAAGAATTAGGCCCATCCAGGGAACTGATTTGTGTAAAATTTGCCTCCACTTGATTGAATTTAAGGGGACTGCTGGGCCGTAGTGGAGGTATGCTCTTTACCGAGTGCCATTGTAGTATACTAATGAAATATCTGTGTAAAAAAATCCCCTTGTCCTTTGGATGATGTCAAAGTATCTCCCCACCCTCCTGCTGTCGGCTGTGTCTCCTCACAATTTGTCCCCTTTTGTTGCAGAGGATGCTTCATCAAAGCACAGCAGGGAAACTGACACAAGGAAATGCACGCTCCTATCCATATGGCGTCCAGTTACACACACACATACACTCCTACCTCACCAACAGTGGACTGTCATTATATATTGACCAAGTGTGGACCAGTATTTCTGGTCATTTAAAAATAAATAAATAGAGTATTACTTTACAGGTGTTTTGTCGTAATATTACTTCAAATGTGCTTACATTTTTTTTTAAAGAAGTTGCCAAGAGGGGAGTTGAATCCTTGAGCGATATTTCAAACAGGGAACTGTCTGTGCTTAATGTTTCACCCAATGAGTGTTTGCTTTCTGCAAATACTTCCTGTTTCTTTAAAAAAAATTGATTTAACTAAAATTGTATCATTATTTTAACATTTGTTATACAAATATTATGAACATAATCATGGCCACTAATTTTAGTCTAGTTTTGTATGTATTTTGGTTTTCTCACAACAAGTTAGGTGTCTCTGGTGACTTTGGTAGAGCTGACGACTTTGCAGTTGATTGGATGATTTCTATCCACATCGCTGGGGGTAAAGTAAGAGGTAAGGTCCAAAATTTTTACAATTTCACCATGTATTGATCATTAATTAAAATAGTTACTAAACCTATGTTGTAAAAATATTAAATATAAAAAATATATTATATACACATTTATTTAATTATTCATTCGAAAATATTTTTGAGAAAAATTAGACCCAGACGAGTTTTTCCCAAAAAGGAAGCCCTGCAATTCATTGCATCTGGGAAACATAAAGAGACTTTTCAGAAGAAATTCATCAACAAAGAGAAATGTATGTTTTGAGATTAGAATATAAGATTCTTCGTTCAAATCTGTATGTAGGTACAAAACTTCATGAAAGAAACGCAGTGGCTCTGCTAATAATTTCTAAGACGGCAAATTGTGTATTTTGACAGTCTTGGCATATCATTATAGCTATAACTATCATAAAATAGTTTAAAGGCATAGTTTGAACTTTTGGTGAATATACTTATTTGCTTACTTGCCAGGAGTTAGATTAAAGGATCAATGCCACTCTGGTATTTGTACGCTAAATCAAAGCCAGCAGGCGGATAAAATGAAACAAAGCATTAACATGATTGCTGTTATGCCCTAGGTGTTTTATATCTGTGGGCTGAGCAAGGTTAACTGTTTCCCTATGCTTCCAGTTTCCATGTTTAGCTAAGCTTACTGGCATGCTTTCCCCAATTTAAAATGTGTGTGTAGATATACGAATGGCAAACTTGATCTTGATCTTCTTCTTTTCAATGATTACTGCGTACTGCGATTATATGTGGGAAACAAACTTCTGATGTGCAAGTATATAGATTTTGATACAGTAATTGTTCTCAAAGTGAATATTTTCTAAATCCAAACTCTTAAAATGACAGTGCATATCACCAAGTGCTACAATTGCTGAGTCGGTTCATGTTGGTTGTTCATGGTATGCTGTGGCAGTCATTAAGCTTGTATCATAATAATAGAATACAATTTATATATAAATATAATGAATATATTTTGTTTTACAATATTTTTGAACAGACTATCAAGTGATTGCAACTAAAGACAATGAAAATGGAGATATTTTTTACTTGAATATGTTGGAAGACACAACACTGGCTTGGAAGGAGTGAATCTGTTCAAAGAGCACTAAGATGCAGATGCAACATTTTTTTATTTCTACTCCTTTCAAGGAAATGCTTTCTGGTAATTTTACTGTGCAGTGTTGAGGGGAATGAGGGTACAAGACTGGGCACATTCATCAATGACGATCACATCAAGCCAAATAGTAAAATCCATTGGTGAGTAACGCAATCATGTCACCCTGACTTTGTATATCATATCATTTGATATTAAGAATGCATGACTGCAATTCAGATCATTATGTTCATGCTTATCTGAATAATTCACTGTCCAAAAAAATTTGTGTACAACTCCGGAGACCTCAACTGTCATTGGAGACATGTATTTATGTTCATATTTACACATTTTGATACACACTATCTCAGGGATTTCCTTATTTAACGATGTGATCAGGACTTCTCTCATTCTTAACAATATTATGCATATGCTTTGTAAACTGGCATTAATTATTTTAAGCGTATTCTTGACACCTAAAATGTTGAGTGGCACTTATAAGTAGAGCATAAAATAAGGTTGTGAAAAATAATTAGGCATAGAGATTGTCAGTGAATAAACTTGAAGAAGAATTGTGTGCCCTGAATTTAAGCAATAAAAAGTGAGGGGCTGTTAGGCATGAATTCTGAATGAGATGACCTAAGTTTATCAGTCAAGTTTTACACTTGATATTGTTACGATTAATGTATTACATATTTTTGAGAACTTTGTATTAATATCCATAATAATTTCTGTCTTTAAAAAAAACTTGAGGATTGATTTCATGCTATAAATGTTATTTGTTTCAGAAAACCCTTGCTTCCTCCAGCGATGAGCGCAAGCAAAATACTTTAAAGATATATGAACTTTGAACAGTTTGGCCACGAAACTGCTAATATGTCATTTCAAAGACATGTCTTAGACGACATTAATAATAATTAATCCATTATATTTACATAGCGGGGTGCTAGGTGCATTACAACCTGACTGATAAGCAACATCCCTATCAAAACACATCACCCTACTCCAAAGATCCAATGGGGCCCTTTCAAAATGTGTGAACAGGAAACTTCACTCTTCAATGTGAAGAAAGACTGATACCAAAAAGGTATTATTTCAAGATCATGTGGATCATTTGAAGAACGTCTTACCATTGAAGATTGCCTCTTTTAACACTATGCAAAATTGATATACATTGATACATAATTTTATGGATTGAAAAACCTATCTTTAAATCACTGTGGAAGTAACAGACCCCTTATATGCATTTACAGGTTCCACAAGTCAGTTTTCTAGATTAACCAAAAAGGACAGTCCCATTTGTATATTGTTTCTGTGAATTATGTTCCTTAAAATAGAGTTTTCACACACTCCAAAGAAAACCACCTTCAATGGATAAAACTGCACATGGAAGTAAACCTCAACAACCATGTATCGAAGTGAAAATGTCCTCAAACACTGAACACCAACGGATCTCTGATAAGAATAATTACAGCCTTAACTGTCAGAAGCCGTACGCAAAGATTACAAGACATCTAAAGCGAAAGTACTCTGATAAAGCTGAAGTAGCAAAGGCACTTGCACACAGGCAATCGGCTCAACCATGCACAATCTTCCCCTGAGCAAAATAAGAAGCACGGGAAACTACCACGATAACTATTCAGTCCTGTCCTCTGGAAAAGGACACATATTACCAAAAAGGCCGGCAAGCCATCTGTCCATAGCAACAGACTAACTGCCTCGCAAGTTTTGCTTGGCTATGTGTGTCAAAACAGACCTCTGGAGACATTATAAGCGTTGCATACATAATCACACAATGAGAGTGAAAAGATCTAACAGCTTATCTTTGGCTGACTGTAGCGTTCGCCCACATAAATGTCCGCTTGGCTCTGCTCTGATCACATAATTGCTCTGTGCACACCTCTCCCACACACACATACAAAGACGGAGAGTGTACATCCAGAGAGCTTACACTGTAGGACACTCTGGGAGTTCTCACACACACACACACACACACATGCATGCATGCACAGAACCTGGATATATACTGCACCCACACACAGACAGTCACTGTTCACTATGGCATGAAGTGGACTGTTCACACATGCTGGCATGCCTGCGTGCTAACACACACACACACACGCAAATACCAAACGAAAACTCCCACCAGCCCACCCACACGTCCGCATGTTGAAGAGTGGGTGTAAAGGAAACTGGGCAGACTGGGCAAAGAGTGACAGTGCAGTGCAACAAAGCTCTCTAGTACTCTCTAAGCTGTTTGTACCATTTTATGTCACTGGACTTGAACTGCTGGAATTTCAGTAAAAACATGGAAAATAGCGTTGTTTTAAAACTTCTGACTTAGTGGGCTCAGTGTAGAAACAGGGGGAAAAAGCAGTTTGCCTGACTCTGTCTAAAGATAACAAAATCTGCCTGCTGGAACCTCTTTATAAGAAAAAGGAAAATAAAGGAAATGGAAAAATGACTATTGACTACACTGGTATTTCATATCCAGAGACAGTAACTTCCTTGAGTCTCAAATGGTTGCACGACCAACAAAAGTTGAGATGTTCTGATACAAGCATCGGATACTACAGAAAATGTTGGGTAAGGAATCAGCAAGTACACAAATCTATGTAACGATCCTGTATGTCATTTTTAATGTATAGTAATACCAAGATAAAACTGTATTTTCTTTCCCAAGAAATCACTTCTTCTTTGCTGCTTTATAACAGCTGTTGAGCTGTTGTTTTGGGCAAGTACTGTTTTTAGAGCTGCAAAGTGGTGGTTTCTTGATTTGTTGCATTCGCCAGCCTGAGCAAGATAGCATGTCAGCAAGGTGGAAATATTTCACGATGAAAGGTCTGTTATTGATCACTCTGTATCAGCCTGTAGGGGCGAAATTGTATCAGAAAAGCTAACTGGTAGCACATTGATATGTATATTTATTAGTGCTGTCAAACAATTCAAATATTTAATCGCGATTAATCACATTTATGTCATAGGTAACTCAAAAAGAATCACGATTAATCGCAAATTTGTATCTATCCTTAATGTCCCTTCATAAATTTTTTCTCCAGAATTGTTTGGGGGTTTTAATGCTCTATCAACATGGAAAGTGGATTGGCTTGCTTTATGCAAATGTTTTATTTTATTGAAAAACAACATTGCCAAACAGGGCGGTACAGAATAAAATTATAAAGTGCACATTTCAGGTAAACAAGGACTCAGCCTATAGTGCAGTTAAACCATGGCTTAATATTTTCTTTTTTCCAAGTTTGCTGTGAACATAGCAGTCAGGCCTCTCAAACAGACAAACAACAAAATAACAAACAAACAAAATACACCGGCAAGTGTCGGCCTACTTTGAAACAAATTAAACACAGAACTGTGTAGGGCTATTTGAGTCCTCCCCATATTTGTGGAAAATGTATGAAATAAGAAGTACCCTGTTTTGAAATAAATAAAAACATATAGCTGCAGCCTAGTAGCTTAAAAATATATATTTTAGTTGGCGAAATATTAAAACAAAAAGCGAGAGCAGGTCAGACTGGAGGCGAACACAGATACTGAAGCTCGGTAGAAACCAACTGCAGCTTCTGCTATGATCGAGAAGCTGAGGCACTGATCTCTGATCAGCTGAGACCAGAGAAACTCTGTGTTTTCACTGTTTTCATAGTTAAGAAGCAGTCAGTCACTGAGAGGCTGCTTCACGTGAACAAGCTCTGATCTCACTGTGTCTTCCTGAGTGAGTGCGCAGGGGCAGGGGGGCGGGGCTACGGTGCGCTATCTGGAATCACACACACACACACAGACACACACACAATGAACCGCTCCTTGTACTTCATGACGGCCTGATACGATGATGTTTTAAAAAATTATTGTGACTTAGTCAACCACCAACATGCAAAAGCGTGTGTCACACAGCGAAAACGTGAGAATTGGCAGCTCTGCGTTAATCTTGCGATAAAAAAATTGACGGCGTTAAAATGGGTTTGCGTTAACGCCATTAATAACGCGTTACACTGACAGCACTAATATTGTTCTTAAAAATACAGCAAAGTTTCACCAAGAAGGGGAATAACCGTATTTCCCGTATTTCTGAAATATGTATTTTCCGTTTTTCCCATTTAGTGTCATTGTGATCGTTACTAAATTCTAATTAGTGGATATCTGCATGTGATCACCTTTTTGTTCCCGAGCCCAGCCAATATTAACCCTAGGACACTAACGTAAAATTAGTTACACCATCACTCCCTGCATCATTTACAACTTACATCATATATAAAAAAAAAATTACCCTCTAACATTAACGTCAGGTTGAAAATTACCCGAACACGTTACTATTGAAAAAAACAGGGATGGGAGCAGGGAAACTACCCGACCTTCTATGACATCAGTGAGCAGCATGAAGCTACCCAAGGACCCACGCCACTCAGACAGCAGCAACACAATGAAAATCCCATGACTACACTCGCTCGGGTAAAAATCACCCTTACGTTAGTGTTCTAGGGTTAAGCAAGGGAGAAAAACATTAACAGAAATATATAATGTGAAAATACTATAATTCAACTGAGAAAAGCAGTTTAATGCCTTTACAAGTCTTGCAGTAGTTTAGCAAAGCCCAGTAATGTAATTCTTTGATGCTGTGTGTGTTTGTGTAATTACAGAGGATCTCTAAAGGATTGTTATGGTTGCCACAAATTCCCCTGATTAAACTGCCAGGGCCTCCACTCTCTCTTACAAGCAAGCAAAATTGTGAGACAGGATTACATTACAGGGGAATCAATTCTAACTGGATTGTTATAATTAGATGACCTGAGTTTGCTAAAAATCTGTGAGTAATTTTCTATGTTTTATCACTTTCAGGACTTGCTAGCACGACAATAAAATGGCAAATACTGCTGGTAATATTTATAACTTAAGAATTTCTATTTGTCAGATCATTTGGGAAACAGGAAGAACATTATTCAAACACAAAGACAGCAACGCGGCTGAACAGGGAGTGTGGCTCACCTCGATGTCACTGATACTTAACCATACAGTATCATGCAAAGCATTATTGAGACAGCATGACATAACATTGATGGACTAATCAAACTCTCTGAGTGCTGTTGACCAGCGAGACACAACAAATCGATCGGGAATGAGAGACCATCAGCAGATCTGTCACCGGCTGGCTGCTGATACACAAATGAGCACAACGGCAGCGACAATGACAGCAGCAGTCAGACAGGCCGATCATTACGCAGCCTCAGCAGAAAAGAAAGAGAGACAAGAAAACACACACAAACACACACACACACATCTATCGAAGCTCGAAGATGGAGTTTGGAGAGGCATTTTGTCTGAGAAGAAGCAAGAAAACGTACGCATCCATTGCATCGAGAGACATTAATACATCATCAAAGGCAAGAGTGGAGAGGACTGTTGGGGGAGAAGAGAGGGATCAAGAGCGAGGAGTTGAATGAGAAAAGACACGAGGTGGCATTATCTAGAGTGTTTACGTAGAAAGAGACAAAAACTTCAAAACAAAAACAACAAAACCAGGGAACTTTCAACAAGAGAAGCTCATTTCCAGCAAATGGGCATGGTTGCAAGTGGAGACAAGGAATACCAAGTCCGCTCATCCTACCTGAGTTCCTCTTGGAGATGTACTTGACGTCATCACAGGCTCCCGAGGCGAGGAGGAGGAGGAAGAGGAGGAATATGATCTTCATCTCTGTATTCCTCGCAGGCACCTTAGAAGAACAGGAGAATAGGGTTAATACTTATCTAGAGAAGGCAAAGTTTCATTCTTAGTCTAATTTGTATACAGTTATACAAAAAAGTGTCTTCCACGACACCAAACAATATAGTGTGTTTAATTATACTTTATGCCACAGAATTATTTAGCTAGAGAGCTATGTGCCAACATGTTGCTTCTGTGTCCTCATGTCTAAATAAATTAAAATAATAAAAACAGCTTAGCAGAGTGCTACAAAAGCAATTAGTGTGAGTGTTTCCTAATCTGCAACTTTGATAGTTATGGTTCAGATCATCCATCCATTATCTATAACGCTTATCCAATCCCAGCTGACTGCGTGAGAGGACAGGTTGACATACAGATACCAACAATCATTCACAGCTATGGTCACTTTCTGGTCTATTTAGAGTTCTCCATTAACCTAAGTGCAGGACAACCTTCTGTGAGGTGACCATATATAATAGGAACAGAACACATAAAAGACAAATCACTTATCTGTAAACTAGTTCACAAATTTGGATTTTGATAATTCTAAAAAAACCATAGCAGTCTGCATCACTTCATGAACTACATTTGTGTGACCGAAGTAAGAGCACAAACATTGTTAAGGCCACTGCAATCACTCTCATTCATTCTGTCCTTTCAACCAAACACACAAGTTCTAAAAAGAGATTTGTTTTTTAATGCCAGGAGAAGTTTCCCTTTTGGCATCAGAACATCCACGACTAATACTGAGTACCCCCACCTATGTTACAACATTGTGCATCGGGCCCGTTAGACCAGTTCCAGTTTCAAATACCTTTTTTGATTTGCTTCGGCTGTTACCAGAAACACACTTTTCCAATGGGTTTTGTATGACTTTTTGAATGTTGTGTTGGTCTCCAAAAGTTATGACTCTGTACTTTGCCTTTCATACAAAGCAGCAATTACATTTTTCAGGGGAATTCAGTCTATTCTGTGAGGCACCACAATGTGCAAAATAAGATGTTCTGCAATGTAATGGGAATTACGAAAACCAAGTAATGTGCAAACCAAAAATGACCTTTTCCCCCAACAGGATATTGTTCTATTCTATTTGTTAATGCATGTTAGGATGCATTTGCATGACTGTCACTTTCAAAAGTGGTCAAATAGTTGGATATTTGGAGAGGAAAAATATAGGGGAAAAAAAACGTTTTGCCCATTGACAAAATATTGAGATCAATGTGTATAAAAGGTTATTTTTGTGATTTTAAGTTATTTCAAATGGGTGCAAACATTTCTGCTTCTTTCTCTCAAACTCTACTAGCTACAGATACAAAAATACAGTTGGGTAACCTCAAATGTCGTTGCATGTGGGCCAAAATGACATAAAAAGTGAAAAACAAAATGCTTTATTTGAACTACAGGAAAAGAATCACATAAAAAAAACATTAATATTGATCTAAAACATCTGAAAAACAGAAGACTGTTTCTCATTTTTTTTTTTTTACAAATGGTTTGAATCAAACTCCTAAAACAAAATTAGATTTGATCATAAATCATGAATACAAAGGCTGCAGAAGCTTCAGGGACACACTCACAGTGTTTGAGCCAGCCATGTGAAATCACATTGATAGAACAGAATCAGATTTTGTCATGCTCTCTGTGTACCAACTATATGGGCACTGACACACACACACACACACACACACACACACACACACACACACACACACATGGAGAGATCGCAGATGAAGATTAGCCATGCCAGGAGTCATTTCATCGTATTTTCCATACACATGACAATAAAAACTCCAGCTGCTGATTGAAATCACATTTCATTCACACAAGCAGTGGGATGGCTTATGATAGAGCCCGGGATGGGGGTGATAAGTGAGACACAGTCATTTGCCTTTGAAGATTGGCAATGATGGGATGGCAGATAAAAGTGGTCCAAATCAATGTGGATGACAAAACCAAAAGAACAAAGACGAGATGAGGAATGCTACGTGATGTCTCCGACACCAGTTGGAAATCTCCACTGGATTTTTGTAGTTTTTGTCAAAATTTCAAGACTTGATTAAAGATTCAAAGGGGAACATGTAGTGCTCATGATTTTGATAGTGCTTTGTCTTTTACAAAGAAGCCTAAAATATCAATAATTTAAAAGAATAAAGTACATTGTCTCATCACCACCATAATCACATCCCAAAACTGACTTTGCTGGAGTTTGTTTGTTTATTTGTTTCAATTCCTCAACCACTATCCTGAGTTCAGTTTTTGTCTAAGCCACACATAACCCAGACACACCTGTGCACCATGTTGTAGAGAACATCATGCACCTTGAGTGTTGCCACTCTACTTTGAAGGCTATTGTTACTTGTGGTTATGGGTTGCATCTGCGTATGATTAGTACGAATGTCTTCTTTGATAAACTTCTATTGGCCATATTTGCTCAAGTTTGTTTGTTTATTTGTTTGTGTTTACCTGGCACAGCACACAGCATATACCTGAGCAACACGTCACATGGATATTGATATCTTTACATTGGTCAACCTCTGTCTGTGCAGATGGAAAACTTGTTTCCACATGACGTGGCCTCACTCCAGAGCACATTAGCATAAAGCAGTAATGTCAGCACTCTGTTACAGGCAGATAACAGCCTGCTAACATTACTCACAGCAAGAGCCACACGCTTTTAACAACAGCCCACATTAGCTCTGCAGCTCCGCTCTCCTCTTATCTAACAAGCACCAACACGAGTCCTCTTCTACTACTCGGCTTGTTGAAGGAGCAACGGAACAGTCACCAGAGAAAAGGGCACAGCCTGACATCATTTCTGCAGGTTGGACAGCTAATTAGCTAGTGAGCTTCATTTAGCAGCAGGTACACAAACCTGCTAAAGTTCCCGTGGCTGGTAAGATACTGCTGTGGTCCCTATCCCTAAAAAAAATAAGACTACTTTCTTTACTTTCTTCTCCTTCCCAGGCTGAACTTAAAGGGGACATATTATGCCCATTTTACCACAGTTGATATGGTTCCTTGGGGTCTTAATGAAATGTCTGTAACATTTTTGGTCAAAAAACCACAAGGATCATTTAAAACGGCACCCTTTTAAATGAAACAGCCCTCCTCAGATTGACCTGTTTTGAGGGCCCCGCCCCCCTAAGCCCCGGTGAGCCTGGCTGCGAGAGCCCCAGCTCCCCAGCGCAGCCCTGCAGTGGGAGCAGTGGGAGCAGTGGGAGCAGTGGGAGCTTGCATCCTTCCACACTTTTGAGTCAACGTTTAGATGTGATCCGGGGGTCCCTTGTTTATGCGGCCACTTAAATGTCTGACGGGTAGCTCGCGAGCTAACGCTAGCCGACTCTCCTGGCCCGGTTAGCTCGCTCGTCCAAGGCTATGTAGCGAGACTCCCTACATTGGCATGTTGTGACTATGGCGTTTATTTCGGTCGTAATCCAATTCAACGCACTCTAGCGTATCATTTCTGATATAGAGGAACCACAACAAATCGCAGGGGTTGTTTTTTTCCACAGTTTTTGGGACGGTAGACATTCCAGACACCCAAATGAACGTGTAGAAGCACTACCAAAGTGGAATTTTCATAATTTGTCCCCTATAAGTTGCTGTCAACCCACCTGGATGTGGACACGCCCCTCCAGCAATTAGACCAAAACATGGTCTAAATGATGCAACTATGAGAATCTCAAACCAATTTCATTGTTTCACGAGGAACTACAGATGTAATCCCCAATAACCTCAAAGTCAACCACTACCAAACACTTCCTCTTCCACTAAAGAGGCAACTTCCTCCAAGTCTGTGATTCCTTTTTACGAATAGACAGTTCTTGCTCAATCTTTTCAAAGTCAAGATACTTGATGAGCAAAAAGATGAAATATTTCATTATTTTTGAAACCTATGCTAAATTTTAACTTGACAAGATGAACCATAGTCCTCATTTTAACACAGACAACAGGCTGATCTTGTGTAAAATTAAATTTACAGTATTTCTAAAAGAACACATTCACAACAACAAGAGATGGACGGACGGACCAGAGTCCAAGGTGAAGTTTTCAGTTTTCTAACTTGAAGCAAAACAATGTTTTGCATAAAGGGTTCTCACACAATATTTATTTTTTTGGCTATACAAAAGAGTGTTGTGTGTTTCTATTGGAACAATCATTTGACCAATTAGTGAGTTATTGGAGTTTTGATTGTTGAAGAGGGCATGGTTTCCGCACTGAAGTGAAACTCATCAAGTACAGAACTTCTTACAACCACCACAGTGTCATAAAGGAAGTATTAGGAGATTACATGTCTCAAACTTTTGCTATTAAAAGAGAAAATAATTCCAGTCAAGAGAGGCACAAAGGACAAACCGTTAAGCAGAACTTGGAGATACAAGGCTGTCCTTGTTTTGATTTTGCCTCTTCCTGGCCTCACAGGCTGCAGTCCGTCTCCAGTCCTCAGAGGAGAACAGGTTTTGTCAGGTTGTTATATTGTAGTGAAAAGGCGGAATTGAGTTGTTGTCTCGAGGTGAGAACAGTGAAGCAGTATCTCTCAGACAAGCAACAGCAACGAGAAAAATCAAGGTGTGAGTCAGTCATATGTGGGAAGTGTTTACCTGGGTTATTTGGCCTAGTAAAATATATGTGGACAGAAAACAGCTCATGGTGTTAAGCACCAAGACCTTGCATTTCTTTCAGACACAAACTAACGGGAAGAGTGATTAGATGATTAATCAAACATGGAAAAGAATGTATATTTATATATACATATATATTTCCTCCGGGAGGTACGGCTCAGATGGAGCTGGGAGAGAGCGGTTTCTTTGGCAGAAAGGAAACTCAGACCAAACCAAGGCTGAAAACTCTTTACTCCACGTGTGTAACAATGTGATTCGGTTGTTAAGTGCCTGATGTAAAAAAATTGAGTGTCTGCTCTAATACAAATGTTAGCATACCTCGCTAGTTTTACTAGCTACTCCCACCTGCAGCACTTGCAACCCGTGCTGAATAAAAGCTCCCGCTACTAACAGATTTGTAGTCGGGATGAAAAATTTACTCATTATGTACTCACCACTTTGCCGAAGGAGGGGTGATTGAAGTGTTTGAGTCCACAAAACACTGTAGGAGTTTCAGGGGTAAACAGCATTGCAGCCATGACATTTAGACAAAAAGCACAGTGAAAATGAGGCCGTTTCGAGTCAAGTATTAATGACAGGGCTTACAGACACTTGTGTGTTTGAAAAATCGTTCCCTATTTATTTCAATTGTATCAGATTTGGCTGCAACGCTGTTTACCCCTGAAACTCCAACATGTGAGTAGATAATGAGTATATTTTTCATTTTTCGGTGAACTATCCCTTTAAGACTTAATGAATGTTACCAAGGCCCTTAAATGGCTGACTAGCTTCTCAGTAGACAGGGCCAATGACCTCCAGCTTAAGAGATGTTTGAAAGTGCTTTCCACTTGGAAAGGCTTCCCCACTTGGCCTACTGAGCCTGACGTTGTAGCTCAGAGTTCGAGCTTGAACTGTGCGACCCCTGGCAGCCCACCCAAAGTAATCCAGACACCTTTCCCTGCTGTGAGGGGAACATTACAGGGGATTAGATCTGCTGTCAAACTGTGTGTGTGTGTGTGTGTGTGTTTGTGTGTGTGTGTGTGTGTGTGTGTGTGTTTGTACGCAAGATAATGCAGGATAAAAAAACCCGATTGACTCCCCACTAGTGCTAGTGTGTGGGTGAAAGGCCGAAGCAGGGAGGTATTGTAAAGATGTACGCCCCTACAGCAACACATCTAGAACTTTAAGGCAAAATGGGTTGGATAACTAGCAGCACCTTAGTTATGTACACAGGTCTAGACTGTCTATAAAGATGAACGACATGAATGCTGCCTAAAATTGAAGCCAAAATGTCATGATTGCCCCTGGTGGCTGGCAGCAGTATAGGTCATAAACCCTGCCTCCTTCATGTTAGATTGGACACAAACCGAGTAATTTTTCTAGTGTCTTACTGTCATACCTATAGCTTCCTTAGACAGGTGACATGCAGACTAATTGTATATTAATGTAATAAAAGTAGGGTATAGTTTTTGTACTTATATGTGAAACTGTTAGTGTGCCACTGCAAAAGATCATAAAAAACTCAGTAGAATGAAATATGAATTTGAAAGGAAGCACTTCAGAGTAGCTGATGTGCTGCAACAGAGACGATAGCATATCTATACTGAACAAAGCGCTGTGCTTTATGGACTGTGAAACCAGCAGGAGCTCTCTCCTGAACCCCAGACTCCTACATGGACTAATGGTGAAATAAAGGAGGTGGGAAGATAAATGCAGATGTCAAGTTGAACATGAACTTCACACAAAAAAGTTTATAATTATGTATTTATGTGAGTGGTTTATTGTTGTATTAAACCTTCCAAAAAGTGTCGAAACTTTTCAAGGCAGTTGGAAAAAAGAATGGGGGAAAAAATAGCAGGATTATCCTCAAGGCCGGAAAAAAAAGGATCTCTTATTGAGGCCACTTCAGAATTGAGCCATTTGATGTATTCTGACATGGTTCAGTCCTCATGGCACTAGTTAAACAGCCCACTGGTGTCTGCTGCTTCCAGTCACAGATTTGTAAATGTGGGGGATGGTACCACCACTACTGATGGGGTCTTTATGAGTGAATCCTCCTCCTCATGGCCTCCATTGGCCTGCAACAAATGTTGTGAGGCTGATGCATTTGACCTTCAGGTTCTTTAAAGCAACTTCAGCCTAATCCACAACCATAGAGTTGAGCCGCAACCGAAACCAACCAATAACAACTAATGTTTTATGCAAGATAAGTAACTTTTAATGTTTAAACTTCCACGTGAAAATTGACATTTTAAATTGAGACTGGAAAAATGAAACTTTCCTTGTATGCAAGTGTATTTTCTTTTTAAATTAAATGTATTTGTTCTGTGCTTTGTGTTATGTTAAAATATAAAAATTGTAAATGCTGTGTTGATTATTTTCAAGGCCTTAATCTGTGGCATTGATTTACAGAGTTGTGTAATATTTTGCTGGCGTTCCGGCTGTTGTATTCATCCCTTGTGGCTTACGATGCCTGATGCTTCATAGATATGATGTGCGGTTATTACATGTGTCAAATGAGTCTAACAAGTGTCATGGAACTACTTGGAATTGGGCTCTAACCTGTTATTTTCTGTAATGTGATGCAGGCGATCAAACCAGATCCACCATGGAATCTATGTGCAGTGAGCAGAAGCCAAGATACCTCTGAGGTAGTACTTCCAGAATAGAAAGTTTTACATAAAATATACTACTGAAATATACAGTAATATATATACGCATTAGCTTTGAGGAATTAACATTGTCATCCACTTACTCAGAGTCTTCGTAGTTTGCTGGTTGAAATACCGATGGCAATCAACAAAATGATCCGGTCAATTTATTTTCTCCATTTAAACTGAAAGACTGCTTGTTTTCTACGCACTGCTACTAAGTTAGCTGATAGAATAGCTGAGCTATGAATAGCATTCACTGTGACGACAGTGAACCTGTAACAGGAAGTAAGTATGCTGTACAAAAGTCTTCCTAAATTACAATGTGAATCCAAACTAACCGGTTCAAATATAAACAACCGAACACGACATGAACCTTGATCGGCCCTTACAATGCTAAAACAACAAATTGGTTGCTGCGGGTGTTTATGCTTTCAAATGATGGTTTCACATTTCCTATGGGAAGCTATGAGCTTGGGACTACATTCTCTCTTCAGCATTGCACATTGTGAGTTGAATCCCCTCTAGACCAGATATTAACTTGTAACCCAGATCCATTGTTTAGTGGATTTAACCCATGGGGCGGATATAGACTCAGAGCATTGAGGATATTATCATGCATACTTTCAGAACTCACTTCAGCTTGAGTATAACACAAGTTATTTTACTGCTCTCACGTGACTTTATTTTCTTTCTTCAGTTACACACTCCCAAACACTCACACACGCACATTAAGCTGTCCTTCCCTCACACAGGCTCTCTCATAGTGGCTGTGGTCTTCCTCTTACGGTCGCAAATAGGCCCCCTCATCACCAAACACTGAGCTCTCTTTATCTTGCCCTCTCTGTCGCCCCCTCTGCACTGCCTTACATCCATCCCTTGCATGCTTACACACACTTTCTCACACACACACACATCCACACAGACACACACACCAAGGTCAATCTCCCTCTCCTTGTTTCCACACATGAACACTGTCATGCTTGCTAAGGCAGCAGCAGCAGCTTGTTTGATGTTTGATCCACCATGAACGTGAGCGTGGAAATGGAAGCTGCTGCCATGTACTGCATATGTGCTCTGGGTGGAGATGGATGAGGGGGATGGAGGGATTTATACAAAACACCTAATGATACAGAATAATTCTACCGTACAGAGACAGAATACGAAATGAGAAGAAAAGAAAAGAAGAAAGCCAACATCAGATATCTGAGTTTTAACGCCAACTCACAAAAAGCTTGTGGCCGAATGTGTGTGTGTGAGAGAGAGAGATAGTTGCAGGACAGAACAAACCCTATTAGAGCATCATACCACCACCTGTCTTTCATCCTCTCTGTTGCTTTGCTGTGTCTGTGTGTCTGTCTGTCTCTGATATGATATCCCATTGAAGAGCACAGGGAAATCCAAGCAGGGTCAAAGCGTAGATAATGCAAAGTGTCACACATTATATGCACTCAGAAAGGTTGGACTATAGAGAAGAATATACTTTTATATGGGCATGTGTGTGTCTGTGTGTCTGTGTATGTGTGTGTGTACGTGTGCATGCATGCGCTTGGGAGTCTTGAGTCAATCAAACAAGCCCATTTTGAGTTCCCAAGGACACACACACAGAGCACAGCAGGGTCAACTGGGTGCCTGTGTTCTGTGTCTGTTTGAGTGTCTGGGATGTGAATATCGTGTGTCCGGAGGGAAGTCGAGGCAGAATCATGAAAGTCACCATCTTACTCTCCTGATTACATTTCTGTTGTGACGTCAAAGCCTGGTGGTGTTTCCTTGTGATATTCCAGGAAAAAAAAAATGTAATCAAACTGTTAATCCTACAAATTCAGTCTTATTTGGTTGAAGGGTTAAAAGTTCAAATGATGATTATAAACAAGATGAATATTTTAATAACTTGTTTAATTCTGACTTTTGGGCAAACATACAAACACACACACATACACACACTCACACGCAGACACACAACAAACCACATACACACACTCTGTCAGAGAGAGAGAGAGAGAGATAGCATGCTATTCTTGTCCCAAACAGACCAGTGCTAAGCCATTAGGCCGCTTTAGCCACACATCCAATATTAAAGACAGCCTGCAGGCCTATTCTGTCACACTATCTGTCTCTCCCAAACCAAGTGAGTCATGCTGTTTTGGTTACTGAGGCAGTCTGTGTTTTACATGGAAACATAAGCCGCCTCGTCATCATTATGAAAGATCTGTCTGGCCGCGCTCGTCTTTTTAATATCTGCAGGAGAAGGTGTAATTGGTTTCCGCCTGGTGACACACACTCTTGTTGTCGACCTTAAATGAATGTATACAAGCAGGGTTTAGCACAGAGTGAGCATTTCCACATACTCTAGACCAGAATAAATAATCCTGAAGATATCTCTTTATAGCTGTGGATCTACTGGTTAAACTGGGAATAAACTGTGGGAATTTATAAATGTTGTTACTGAATTCCACCACTGCTCAGTCCCACTTTCATCTCGGGCAGATGTTGTGATCAGAGTTTCTCCCTTGTCTTTATCGTGCATATCTTGGCTTTCTTCAGTAGATGTACGAGTGACTCCTCTGAGATGTGAAGCCAAAGCTCACTGTGCATGTGCTCACGCTGTGCTTTTCGATGATTTGGTTATATCATCCCAACCAGTGGAGACAAAAACTTTCTCAAGCCTAAAACCTGAAAACATCGCGGAAACAAGTTGTCAATCCAACACATGAACTTGTTAACAGTTAAAGCCATAGCATCACTCATTCTCTCTAAGCTTTGTGTCTTGGTCTCTGGCTGCTCCTCGGGGATATGTGTGTCTCTCTAGCTGCTGAACACCTCACTGTGTCTGCAGGTTGGTGCTGGTATTCAGCGGTTTGGAGGAAAGCTGCTGCCTGCTGTGAATGATGCTGTGATAGTGGTGAGACCTAACCAAAACTAGGGCTGGGCAACAACCAATATCAACAATTATCACAGTATAATTTTCAACAGCAAATGTCCAATATATTGATGTAATGCTTATGCATAAAACCACAACATTCGCTCAGGAGTAAAAACCAACATGTTTACTCCATACGCCATATTGCCCAGCCCTATGCAAACTCATGTTAAATAGATTTTTATTATGAATATTACTACATATTATTGTGTCAGCTTTAACGCTGCTCTACTGACTAGAGACATCATTAAGCTAGATAGATTTTGGCCCTGGACTTAGGTAATGCAACAACAAAAGAACAGCAGACCCCATGAGGACATACTCTGAACATGTTAATGTTATGAAGGAGGCGTGAAAGGTATGACCGTTCCATATGCAACTCCCCTAACTGGTGAGATGTGGCGCGGACTCATCAGGCCCCTGTGCAATTACGCACGCCTCCTCTTATATGAGTGCCTTGATTAAATCTTGCACAAGCAGCACCAGGCTTGTGCAAGGTTACTACAGCAGCATCTGTGGCCCGTGTGCACAATGGCCCGGCTTGTTAGAACGCAGCAGGCGTTCACTAACTCCGAGCTTTGAGTTGATTTGTAACGGTGTGATCATACTGTGGGGAAGATAGAACTCCGCTGTTTGAATAAAGAACTCCATGTAAACTGTGATTATTTTAAACACAAACAGACTCAGATGTTAAAGAAATAGGTTTCTCCTGATCGATCAAGTCTCACCCACCTCTCTTCTCTCCTCCATTTTCCTCCCATCACCCGAAACCAGTCGAGGCAGATGGTCGCCCACACTGAGTCGGGCTCTGTTGGAGGTTTCCTCCTGTTAAAAGTGAGTTTTTTTTCTTCTCTCTACTGTCATCAAGTGTTGTGGGAACTGTTTGGATTTTCTATAATTGTGGAAGTTAATTTCATAAGTTACTTAGTAAAGTGCCTTGAGATACAGTGTGTTGTATCATTATACCAATTGAATTGAATTGAACTGTGGGCCATGAAGGTGGCACGGTGGTGCAGTTACAGTAGGTAGCACTCTTAGCTCACAGCAAGAATCTGTTTGAATCAGTTTGGCTCTGGATTCTCTGAGTGATTTCTTTAAAAAACTCTCTGTCAGCTCATCTTTTCTGCTTCACACTTAGATGGGCTGGTGCCATTTGGACGTGTTATGCTTTCAATATTCATACACTTTGAACACACAGGCGACGGTGGCTGTGAATCATCAGCTTCAGTGACCTTGTTGATCTGCATGGTGCGTTCACACCAAAGGCAACAACAACCGATTCTCCAGGTCAGGGTTCTGCGTTGTGAGTCGAGCTTCACTGAACTTTGAATGATCAGGTGAACAGTTCTTTGTGCAGAGGTGCTGCCGCAGCTCCCAGGTTCTGTGGACTAAGTCAAGCAGCAGGTCTTTACTTGCCACGGCTCAATTACTGCAGATAATTTATACAGTGTCAGAAAGAATACTGCAACCAGCATTACCACAGGCTAAGCACACTGCCAATTCCAAACAGGCACGTTTATATTAGGCAATGCACTATAAGTATGAATGAGAGAGTCAATGTTTTTGTGAATGGATATGCGGGCAGCATTTGCCCATTGCCAGCTGGGATTGGCTCCCGCCTCCATGCAACCCATAAAGCATAAGCGTTATAGATAATCAATGGATGGATGTCTATTACGGGGACGGCCTCACACTGCATGTATGCTGGTTTATTTGTGCCTGTGGGTACTTTTAAAATCCAAACAAAATTTGATACCCGCTTAACAGCTCCACAGTGTCAGCTGTGGTCAGAATTACAACAGGGTATCTTCACTATCATCATATGAACTTCAGCCCCATTCAAAAATCTAATCAGTGATAAATGTTTATAAGGAAACTGTGGTCAGTCATAACATTTGAGGTCTTCCGGAGTACACAGTGAAACACAACTGGGAGTGATAATTGGGTTTTAATGTGAACCAAGATAATATTCCCACACCCTCGCCCCACCAGCAGCCTGGACTTTACACAGCAGGAAGAAGGGAAGCTTTGAGGCACGTGGCTGCAGAAGGGCCGGGCAGCGTCTCTGCAGTCCGCCGTCCACTACTGAGGATCATGTGCTCAGTTTCATTGTGTTCTTAGGAGCTGACAGGGCCGCAGGCTGGTGTGGTCCTCTGCTGCGGGAGCCCATTCACTCCGAGGTCTGACAACTGTATTTTCATCTGCCCCTTTTGCATGTAACTGTCAGGTTGTTTCACCCGCACACTTGTTAACTAGAATGAGCCTTGCCACTCTCCCTGACATCTTTCGTCAGCATGGCATGTCGTGCCTTCGGGGATTGCTGCTGCTTATCACACCAATCTCTGGAAAATCCAGACATTACGAGAGTAAGAGTGGCAGCTATTTACCGAGAGGTCGAAACTGGCATGTCTGACCACAGTGATCACATTCAGAATGGTTTAAGTCACTCTCATTGAATGACATTCATGCAGCTGGGCAGCGGTCGAAGCAGCCGAGGCAAAGGGAGTGAGGCAAACCATGCACGGTTGCTTTACTGAAATCCCTGGTTTTCCCGAGCGGTGTTGAACGTAACACAGATGTGGTTTTGGCAGAGAGATTTGAGGGTCAGGTCTGTGAGGCTGCTGGGTAAATTAACGAGTGAATCTAGACAGAATGAGAAACCTTGGTCAATTGATTCCTGGATCTGTGTTGAATAGATTTGAATTCCCATGTGGAATGGACTGTAGAGGAGTAGAGCAGTTACACTGTCCATCAAACACTCTGTCCCACATGGTCTCTACAGGCATGTTCCTCCCGTGTCTCCCACACATTCTGACCTTCTCTGGGCCCAACGATTTTTGCCCCACATGCAATTTGGTGTTTCTCTTCTATCAGGAAGTTGTAAACCTCTGGTCCCTCACTGGAGATTGCATCAGCAAGAAACATGTTTATGTGACCTTTGACATTCGACCAAAGAATTCTGTTCAGTGATCTAGAACATTTCGTTCCCCAAAAATGTCATCAGGCGCCATCATTTCTTGAAAATGACTGTCTGTTAAACCATAACGACATAATAACATATGCAGCTATCTCCCTTTAAGACGTGTGTGTGATGTCTGTCTGCTCATCCCTTTAGAGCCGGGTGAGATATATACAAGTTCTACATTTTGTATTTTTTAAGAAACTTGACTGAAGGTAAAACTGCACTATGGAGAAAATCCATTTTGTTTACCTTTTCCTGTGGTCTTGACCCATTCATCCATCCATCCGTTATCTATAGCACCTATCCCTTGAGGGTCATAGAAGGAGCTGGAGGCTGGTTACAACATGGACAGCTCCCCAGCATATCACAGAACCAACATAAAATTTCAAACAACCATTCCAACTCAACTTCGCAATGCTTTTAAAGTCCCTGTTCAGACAATGATGGATGACCTGAGTTCCTGAAGCACAGTTGGTGTAGCCAAGGCTTAGAGACGTGTTACAGGAAGAGGGAGAGAATGACGATTTTCCACGAGTTCTCGACTTTCAAAAAAGGGTCCTATGCAACTGAGATTTGTGGTTTTTGTTATCTTCTGAGAATTCATAATAGCCATTCCACGCAATGTTTCTACAGTAGCCCAGAATGGACAAACCAAACTACGGCTCTAGAAAGGGCCTTTTGCAATTTTACATAATCTGAAGAGCATCATAACTTCTACTGCTCACTTTGAAATGGATGGGGTGAGTGGAAGAGTAGACTGTTCAGTTGGTTTCAATTCCCTGCTAATGCCACTAAACTCTACATGATGAACCTTGAAATGGGGCATATTATGATAATATCCAGGTTCATATTTTCAATTTGGGTCATTACCTCAGCGATACTGTCCATTGCTGCAGCTCCTCTTTTCAGCCTCTGTCTGAATTACTTGGTTTTAGCTAAGGCCTCCTCCTGATTAAGCCCCCTCTGTTTCAATTGGTCACCTGGTCCACTATGACTTTATGGTCAGCAGCTTCCTGTGCGTGTAGGAAATGTCGGCCTCGCTCCCATTTCACCTGCTTCCGTTGGCTGTTGTTTATAACGCATTGTGATGTCACATGACATCAGGATACCCTGGACATGTCGGCCGGACTACTGACGAGTTGTTTCAGGATTGTTTCCTCTTTTTAACTTTGTAGATCTATTATATACATACACAACTATGTATCACTCTAAACTGTACAGACTCATCATATAAGTACAATGTTTGTGTGTTCCTTCTTCATAAAAGATATTTAATGAAGCTAGTTAGTTAAGACGATGGTATCCTTACTCCCTTCTTTACCAAGTCAAAAAGAAGAGTCTCTGCTCATCTTCTCAGCCACCGATCTCAAGTTTCTCCTCACACTACAAATATGTTTGAACGTCTGTTTAATTTCTACATGCTGAGCTACTGCTGAATATGATGTTATTTAAATGAGTGAATAATTTGTGCCAGGAGAATCACAAGCCCAACTTGATAAATCAATTAAATCTGACTGTTGCCTAGAATTTATGCAAACATGAGGCTTGGTGCACTTTGCATCGTTGTTGAAACTGAGCTGGTTCAAGCAGAGGAGACAGCTGCCTTCCAGTCAACTCACGGGAACAGGAGTCTCGAGTGGCCTCCCTGTTTCGGTGAAAAAGGGACACTAAATAATAAATGAGTGTAAATATTTACAAATTATTTGCACAGGGGGAAGCCGAACAGGGGTATTTACTAGACTCAGAGGAATAGGACATTTTTAGAAAAGCAACAAAAGAATGGCAAAAACAAATGTCTGCCCTCTTTTCTCCTGCGGACACGAGGCTGTAGGACCCTGACAAACACACATGCATGCATGCGTGCACACACACACATTCCCAGCACGGTGCTAATGAATACAGTACCACCTGTTCAGTGAATGATCTAATTGCTCTGAGCAGATCCCCATTTCCTCACTATTACCCTGTTTAACGGCACCATTTAACAGGTAGGAAATGTTGCCTCGGAGCGCCGTCCCCTCCCTCGCACCTCCACTCATTCAACATTTAGCAGTGTCTCACGTCTGGCACGTCACAGAGCGCCGGTCGCTTCATTCATGTCGGCGAGGGAGCACGTGGGGGGGGGGAAGAAATGTGGTTACATGGAGTCAAAGGTGTGAAAGAAAGAGGAGGATTAGGAAAGGGGAATTCGGAGGATGAGGAAATTAGGTTATGTTTGAGAGGGAAACAGCTATTTGTTGAGCGGTGGCTCCATCGAATTGATTAAACACCTGCCAGTTTTTGACACACGCACACACACACACACACAGACACACACACACACTTAAAGGCATACCCACACGCAGGGCCAGAGGCCGGCCATAGGAACAACAGAACTCAAATGAAATGGTGTAATTAGCTATTTAATATGTAGAAAGCTGTGGCTTAGGGGGTATAGTTGGTTGTCCACTAAATGTTAAATCAGTGGTTCGATTCCTGTCTCTTCCGGTCTGCTGCAAAAGTATCCTTGGTCAGGACACTGACCTATGTGTGAATCTAAGGAGCTGGTTGGTAAGACAGAGCAATATAAGCAATATAAATACTCATCACAGTAAGTTAAGGTGTCTGTCTGACTTCCACTGTACTTCTGAAGAAGTATAATGTGTCACCAAGGACCAGAGGAAGAGCAGTGTGAGGTAGAGTATTTTGGATGGCCAGACAGAGGTTTCCCATACATTTTAAACCCTATATTACATTACACTACATTTCATTTAGCTGACGCTTTTATCCAAAGTGACTTACAATAAGTGCTATATACATGCCGTAACCTTGGTGACCATGGTTTCTCTTGAGTGATGATGTCACTGACATCTTCATTCAAAGGTCATGCTCCAGTATGAGGACCACTGCACCAGTATATTGAGACAAGGAAATTAATATTAACGTCACAAGGATATTCCTTTATTGATACAATATACACCAACTGTGGTGTGTGTCTATAGATGTAAAATGATGATAATATGCTGTAAAACAAGTAAATAAAACTCCCTGGTCAATCATTCTCCCATCTATCGCTTTCATTTTGTTGCGTAAGAATTATGATTATATTAATCTAACTTCCAGTAGCATATCTAATTATTTCCTTTTAAATCGACATATAGAATAATGTTGATGGAAATAGTTCATTGCAAATGCAGATCCAGGCAACTCAAAGCCTATGAAAGGTTGTTGACTCGATCAGTTTCTTTCAAAATGATTAGAAGGACAGGAGCTTGAAGAAAGGAACTGCAGCAATGGACCGTTTGTGTTTTCCTAACATTAGAGAATGTTAACCTTTTCCATTAAACAACACTTATCATGTGTCACCTTTAATAAGAAGCTCAATATAACAATAAGGAGTTTAATGGGACTTATATGCAGACAGACTTCACTGACCCGAGTTACAGTAGTCGTGCCTGGTGCAGGCACATTCCCCTGCAGCAACATCGACCCTCACATCTTCAGGAGTGACTCATTGTGTCCATAGAATGTAAAGTGACAGAGATGAGCTGTGATGTGGTTTGCTCATCCTCACAGTACCACGCGAGCCTCACCAAAATAGCACCAAGCAGAGACAGGCTTGTACTTGTACACAAATATCACTGGACCTGTCTGAGACTGTCGGAATAGCATGCCGCCGCCGCCGCCGCCCTGTGCTAACCTTCCCTGATAACACTGACATTTGGAAATTTGACATTTTTCACTTTCTACAGAAAGTGAAAGCTCACATCGACCTTTGTGTGTCAGGTTTCAGTCTTGATGGGTCAGAGACTATTCATGACACGGTGTACTTTCATGAATGCGGGAACTTTAAATCAGTAACAGATTTATATATGTTACAGTATAAAGTGCTTGTAACCTCCACATTATCTGTCTGAATGTGGCCTGGAGCCTCTGACACACTGTGCGTCATCGCGACCTGATTCCTGAAGAAAATAAAAAATATAATCGAGTAGGATTTTTCTTAATCCCCCATAAAGGTGACACAACTTTCATAGAGGGGCCAATTATACATCCAATATTCATGCATAATTCTTGATCTAGTAAGGTGCACATTTCTTGTTCACAGTTAGATTTATAGCTTTGAACAAAGCCCCACATCCTCTTATATATTTTGATCATTATTCCTTGTTCAAACACATTGTGAACTTACATTTTTTTTTTTATTTGTATGGATATGTTCACAATCAATACGGGGACATTGAAAAAGTGTTTTGGGTGTTACAACTCCGTCCATCAATTCTCAAAATATTTGATCAATTAATTCTGTTTTTCTTTTCTCCGTAGTCTTCGCACTATTTTTGGTTCTAAATAATGTCCATTAGTCCATTTCTCTACAATCTCTATCTGATTTTCTTGCCTTGGACGGTCCACCTCACCCCATCTTCTTGGGATTGCCTCATCCCCAATATGTTAACCCGTTACCTATCCCTTATTTGTATCATTGCTCTGAAATCAACATGTCCAAGTTAAGAATCAATTAACTCACATAGAAAGTGAAGTGCCTATTGTCTTTTGTGTGGTCATGTCATGTGTGTGTACTTTGCACAAATTGTCACGTTCAGAAAGTGACTCATTTTGTAAAGACTACTGTTAGGACAGGGGTCTTCAGAGGCCAATAAGATTTCAGCTAGGGCCAGACCCCTCCGGCCATTAAATAGTCAGATCTTCCCATAATCCCAATTATAGTTGGAGTGGTTGATTGAAGATGCAATTTTTAAGAGATATTTTGTCCAAATTGTTTTCTTCCAGTAGACCAAAATGCAGGTTGACATTATAAAAGCAAATAAAAACATAATAACAACAATATGCAGCACCCCTCCGTGTTTTGGCCTATAGACTCTCAGTGCAATGCCAGTGATCATGAAAATGCCAAACAGTGTACCAGGGGAACCAAACCGTCTGTGAGATCAGCTCATGCACACATTCTGTATAATTCTCTTTAAAACCATAGCATTCACTTCTGAATGATGATCATACTGTATGTAAACAGGAAGAGCCTCTTCATGGACTTCCTGTCGACAGCATGTTTTATGAAGTGCTCGGGAGTCATGCGTTCAGTGAAAAAGTATTTGGCTGTGAATAATTGTCGCTGCCTTATGTAAATATCTCATATCCATATTGTAATTATACCATCAATCAGAGCTGGGCTGGGATCAGAGTGATAGAATATGGGCTGTCAAGACAGAATGCAGCCCCTCTTACTCTCTCTCCTTCTCCCCTCCTCCTCAGTCTGTCTTTCAATCTTTCCCTCCCACTCCTTTTCTCTCTCCATTAATCCCTGCACTTGCACTCGTTCCTCTCTTCTCCCTCCGTGCAAGTCACAGCAACACACAGAGACTGAGAATTATATGACTTTTCTAATGAAAACTCAATTCCAAGCTCTGGCATGTCATATAATAAGAACCCAAAAAAGCCATTTACTAATCATCTGTTATTACTTCTACTTTGCTGTTTCTGCTCCAAACACTTTAAGTTGAGAGTGAGTTACATTATTTATCAAGAGGATATCACATAGTGACTTAGTTAGAGAGAAACTCAGGCCACAGCACAACAGTTTGGGGAATATTACTGATTTTGTTTCCACATTCACAGCGACAGAAACGAATGAATGCCATGGAAAGATCTTTATTTCACATATTTAGTGTCTGAGGTTGTGTCAAACAGCCTCATCAGACCATTGTGGAAGAGTTGTTTAGTGTATATGGGATATAATAATATTAAAATATTAAAACGTATTCCTTTTTTAGCGGGAACAAGATGTTTTTTTAATAGCGCTGTAATATGATTAAAATGTTTAATCAAATTAATCACAGGTTTCTATGGATTAATCATGATTAATCACATTACCGGTTCCTCAGTATATTTTTGTGAAAACAAACAATTTATGACAAAAGACATATATATATTTAACATGTTTTCTTTTAATAATCATAAATAAACAAAACAATGGTGCTGCAACTCAGCAGTTCTTTATCAGTTCTCTTTGCTATTCCATATGGAACATTAGTATAATCTTCATCCTAAACAGAATTCAGGCTTCTAAGCCATTGTATGGTTGAATAAAACTTTTTTCTTTTCTTTTTAAATCAAACAACTATTTATAGGATGGTTGAATTTTTTTTATATTTTTTGTCAAACAACCATTAACCACACCATGACACAATCGAATGCCTCTCAAGGTCCTCTTAGCTAGTCGTTCTTTAGCCAGTTGGTGAGGCAAACTAACTTGTTCACATTCTCTGACAGTAAAGCTGACCGCTTCTTTTGCCTAATGTGTCCTGCGAGTGAAGCTGGTTTGGCACATTGCACTTGAACGCCCCACACCGACCGCGGTGGTACTTTAGGCTGGTATTACTACTGTGAAACGATAACGTCTTCCCACAGAGTGTGCATATCACCTTGGTTTAGTTGAAGAAATTCAAACAAAAACAGAGAAACTAAGGCACCAGCTACTATGTTAGAATGAAATAATATAAAGTATTCACACTCCCACCCCCCTCTCTCTCTACCCATCCCTGCTCTCTTTATCTCTCTCGCTCTCTCTGATAGTTGCTGTCAGCTTAGAGGCAGGGTGCTGTCTGTCTGTCTGCCCACACAAGACACCAGCTGACTCGACCCGCCTCTGACACACACACATACACGACCACTTTACATGTCACACACAAATACATATGCACAGGGATTAGCATGGAAACACATGCCCAGCACAGACACAATCGTCTCAAAGTTTGCATGAATACAGAGAAGATACTTTGGGACAGTGTGTAGGCAGATGTGAAAAATAAGAGTCCAGAAGTGTCATTCTTCTACACTGAATAAGTGTGTATTGTTTCTGAGACTTTAGATCAGATGGATAAGTTTAATCTAAGACATTAGGCTGAACTTGATTTAAAATAAAATAGTGACAGTACTGTAAACCATCCTGCATGTGGTTTTTATCTTAAATAACATCTCATGAACTCCGCTTCTGTATGAAAACATGAAATCTGTTTGGATCATTTTAATTTATCACAATTATCACAGTGAATATTGAGTTTGTGGATACGTTTTGTGTAGTTGACCGGCCGGGTTCAACAAAACCAAGTGGTGCCAATTGTAAAGCAAATGTTTTTGATTTTGTCAGACTGACACAATTGTTCTTTTACCATCCAGAGCCCACAATGTTTAAAAATATATAATGTACTTGCACCCATCTGAGCACCCATTGGTCTTCAGAATAGATAAATGATGTTCTTTGGGACACTTGAAATCAGGTGAAGTGAGTGGCACTGTATTTTAAGATCACATTAAAAACATTACGTAATATATGCCATCGTGGGTGCACAAGACACAGCATTATTCCAAGGTGCAAGTGCAGTATATCCATAAGGAATGGGAGATAACACATGTTTTTGCAAATTGGAAAATAATATTATAGATAATGAAAAACCGAAAACAAGTAAATTCTGCCTTCAAGTGTTCATCTGAATTGGACTCAATGATCTATGACCTAAATTCACACTATTGCTGCACAATTCAATGTGCATGGTGATGCTCTGCTGCATAAGAAAATAGAAAACTGAGATACACTGAAGGTCTTCATATACGGAACATGTTTACTATATCTATGTTTACATGCAGGAGCTGAGCCTTTGAGGAAAATGTACTTAGGTTGTTCAAACATACAGCAAAATGTGAAACCTGTTAAAGCTCCTGATATGAAACTATCCCCGTCTCACAGCATACTGCTGTGTTTAGATCCACGAATACATCTCTTTCAGTGTCTCTCTACCTCTGTCTCTCTCGCTCTCTTTTTCCTCGATCATTACACATGTAACACAAGTCACTGAAATCAAAGCATACACAACAAAAGAGAGCAACCTCCCTCGACACAGAGTCTTCCCTTTTCCTTGATACCGAGATGAAACGACAGAACAGACCGACGTCTGGGGGAATTACTCATTACCGACTGTGTTTTTGTGCTGCAAAAAAAATAAATTAGCATGAGCCAACACAATGTGAGCAGAGAAAGTGTGTTTCAGTCCCGGACTTGATAGACTGCAGCAATCACACGTTCCCGTACACACGCTGTGTTAATTGTGAGGAAGCCAAGCCAAAAACAGATCTGCAGAACAGGATAATAACAATATGCATGTATGCCGGCCTTACTCATTATGCTGCAATTACCTTTAACTCAGAAAGATGATACAATAAATTGAAGCATCAGTCATTCTTTAAGCGATGTCTGGAGTCGACTTGTATGAACTTTTTGCATCTGGTTCACCATTGTCTGCCTCCAAAAAAAGTACTCAGATAGATGCAATCTGATCCCTCACGGGTTCTGCAACCCCGGGTTTGCAGCAGCCTCTGTTCCAAGAAAATTGGTGTCACAGACTACAAAATATGATAAATACCTATATTCCAAAATGAAAAAAAGTTAGATTTTATTGCTTCAGTGTTCAGCTAGTGCTCTGCAGAACGCTTCTGGTCACAGCTCAAATACAAACAACATCCCCATACCGGGTTACTGTTTTTCAAAAGTGCCCCATTTGTATGTTTAAAAAATGACTCAAACTGAGCTTGCTTGTCATCTGCTAGCACAACACATGGTGGTTAAAGTAAAGCTGTCGGACAAAAGACTTTGGAAAACTCCTCCCTCCTCAGAAACATAACTTTCCAAAGCTGACAATCTTGTGCTGCAATGACACCAAACTCATTTAACATAAGTAAATACAAACCTTTAATAATTGCCCATACACAGTAGGAAGGTTCACTGGCAGACGCAACTACAATTGTGTATTTTACCTGTTGTGAAAGCGCCAGAGAAGCTAGCGCCGTTGTGTGTAAGTCCACAAGATCATCAAAGGCACACAGTGAGGCCTGTTTGATCACATGCTTGCTCTGATCTGTGCCAGGATCTGTCTCAGCTTTGAATAAACACTGACTCACTTTAGCAAGATTGCGTGATGCAAGTTTTTCTCTCAAGTCAAAATACTTCAACTTGAGCCGGTGAAACTAGCAGCTCCAAACCCATGTCTTTGCTTCCAGCCATTTTGTCTCTTTGCTTCATTTACTTTGTATGACACCAAATCTCATTGCACTAAAGATTTGCTTCCCGTTTGGTTTGATGGCAGCGTAAGATTCCCGCCAACTTCGTGCCGTGATAGGCCAGGTGTACACACGTGATGAAGAAAGCAGGGTTTCAGCCTCTTTCTCTCTGGCTCTATTTATGTTCGTTACACACCAGTTTTTGATGCTCCTCATGTTTGCTATCGAGTGCAAAGCCTCAAATGTCTCCAAGCTAAGATTGGGAAGTCTTAAAATCTGTGCTGTTATCCCCCGACTCTCTGTGTGACCGTCAGCCTTTCACTTTGCCTTTTTAGCGTGTCCATTCGAATCACTGTCATAGCCAAGAGAACCTGATTGTTGGTGGGAGATGGGACATTTAAAGTGGTCTTGCCCCTGTCAGTCACATGCTTTGTCGAGCCAACCACCGACCATGACGTTATTCCTGGGACATTTGCCGACTTTCACTTTTGCTACTTAGAGAGACTTGTAATTATTCACAGGAGGTCGGTTGTCAGGAACACTTTAACAGAGGCTGGTTTGCACCGTGTCTACACGGACGGGGTAGCGTGAGCAGCACATTAGCGGAGCAGCAGCTGTCAGTCGGCCGCTCGGTGTGTGTCGACACAGGAGGCGTTCAGTCACAGCACTGAGTGGCCGGTCACCCGTCTTTTTGACGCGCACCCAGCCCAACACACACTCACTGTATTAGTGCACGTAAAATGCAGGATAATAGCCTCGGCGTGCAGCGTAGGTAAAGCATGTTTGTAGACAGCTGGACTTATTATAACGGGAGCGTATCTGTTCCATCAGACACATCAGACAGACCACTAAAAAAATACAGCTCCTGGTTGTATAGGTGAAACAATAAAAGACATATTCGGTGTTTCTCTTTAAATAAACTGTGTGTTGGTGTTTGTTTCCTGTTGGCACACTATCATCATCCACTGATAAACAGCGACATTCACACACACAGACACATTCATACGGCATTTGTATAAGAAGTGTTTTAAAAAAACGCTGCAGGCCTACTCAGTAACCTGCGAGTTACCGTGTATTTCCATTTCCAAAGTAAACATGAAGAGGTAACGGCGAAGTGTAGCGTGGGACCATTTTGAGTTAAAAAATGACTTGTTCACTGCCAACACTGCGAAGCTATCCCAGAGGCTGGGGGAGACGAGGAGCCTGCGTTGTCTGACTCAGACGAGGGGAGTGCAAACACCGGCGCCTCGGCCTCCCAGTCCCAGGTCTCTGCTATGACACAACTCCTTGGGGAGCACTATACCACTCAACGTGATTCTGGCATCGAAGCAGAACTTCATAACTTTGGAGAAAAAAAAAAAAAAACGTGGGTCAGTTGTGTTTAGTAGCACGGGCTTCTAGCTGTCGGCTCCGCTGCTTAAGATTACGGCAACGCATAATATGTTCATTGTAATAAAGATCTCAATGAGGAAACACGTTTTTTTTTTTTTTTTTTAACTGCATTTTAATATAGCCAATAAATAGTGAATTTTTGAAAAAAAAATGTTTAATGATTTATCAAAAATTCGTCACTAATTCTCCCGACAATTGATGAAGACTATTTAATCGAATGCCCATCCCTAATACAGGCTATGATCCACACCCTGTAAGTGGATGATGAAGCATATGTGCCTGGCAAAGGCTCATACACTCTTCATGTCATATCACTGAAATCTAGAATGAGTTTGCCAATTTGAAGATTTTTCTGGAGGCTTAGACATATCCTACTTGGCACTTATGCAAAAGACCAAGCAAAAGTCAGCTGTTGCATGCAATACAGTAATTGAACCCAAATCAAATGAGTGTCATGTTATCTATTGTAATTGTGTCAAAGCACAGTGTTTTACTCAGTTACACCATCTGGAGTTGACAGATGACATCACAAGTCGTTACTCTCCCCCAGCTCTCCATCCCACACGACGTGACCATGGCTTCAATCCCACACTTGTTTAAAAAAGGCCTTTTCAGATACGACATTTTGACAAGACACTGAATTCCATTCCTCTGCTTCATTTGCGGGAGGCTGGTGTCGTGCACGCTGGCTTACTGTCACACTGTCACGACTTTCTGACTGACACAGCCATCATGAATGTTACTGGCTGTACACCTTTCCCACTTTGATTAGTGAACTGCCTGTCCCTGGATCATTTAAAAGTCAGTCGGCGTCTTTTCTATATTCACTTCTTCTGTGCAAATCCATTTGAAAACCAAGACATTTCCATACATGTATGTACAGTTGGTGCCATTGTAAACGGAGGCCATTGTTGATTGATTGCACTCCTGCTTTGCAACCTGTCAAACTTGTTTTAACAGAAAAAAAAAGTCGTTACCAACCCTGTTGACTTTCTAATCGTCCCTCTATCTTCTCCTCATCATTTCTCCGACTTCTTCTTTGTCGTCTACCCTCTGCAGTGAGCAGAGGCACTACAGACGGAAGTGAACAAATGAGAACAGAGTAAATCTTTCATCTTCCTATTCCACCCTATTTTCCTGTCGAGAACAAAACCAACTGGAAGCTGGAAGAGCTCCTTCTCTGTGAGCTCCACCAAAGTCAGAGACGGAACAGTTTGCATGATGGAAAGTGCTTCATTTCTCTTTCAAACGTGCAAAAAACGACCCCCCCCCCCCCCATCTATTGCTTTTGCATTCCATTATTATTTGTTGAAATTGAAAAAAGGGAAATAACCAAAACGCCAGAAACACCACGGCGTGTCGCTTTGATGCCCCTCCCCCCCAGCATTTTTGAAACGCTTGTGCTGACGTTTGCTCATCCAAAAGGCCTTTTTCAAACACCAGAGAAAAGAATAGCGAGTGACATCACAACAGAGGAACATGCCATCTCCTGTGAACTGCTGAGTTTGACTTGTGTTTGAAGGAGCGAGCAAACAGACGTGTGCTCTGAAGCGTTTCCAGGTGAGCTGTTTTTCCACCGGCGCTCATGCTACTCTGCAGCTTTCGAAGGAAGGCATCGGTTTTCATAAGCAGGACAATTTTGCAGCGGCCGTTTTAACACCCTCCTTTGTATTTTAGTTTGATTTATGAGGCGAGAGCAGAACACACAGGTACAATCTCAGCTAACCCACACACACACACATACACAATTTATGCGTTGAGCTACAAATATCAGCGGCTAACCCAGCAGTCAATATTCTTCTACAGAGCATTAAAAGACAATCAATAAAAACATGATGGTGACGGGCTGCTAATGCAGAACTTAAAGAGCACTTAAAGGGCAACGCCACTCAATTCAAGTTTTCTAATATGTCTTCCCTGTCGCATAGCACAACAACTTCTATTATAGCAATAAACCCCTCAAAGGTACCGTTCCAACCACTTTTTGTGCTCTTGATAATAACTGATCCCTTTCAGGAGGAAATACCCAACTAATATTACCTGTTAATACTGAAGCAGTGAGTCAACAAAGACAATGGTTTGTGACCTGTCAACTATCTTTTAACCAAGGCATGAGCATCATTAACTCAAGGTCCACTTCCAGTCTTACCTTACAATTTCAACTCGACATCTAAATTCAGGAAGGTGACTTTGAGATTTAATTGACATACTCTTTATTTGTCTTGCTTTTAAAGCAACATGGATAGTGATGCAGTAAGTCAGAACAGCTTCTAAGTGGAAATTGACTGAAATTGATTTGTCCATCTTTAACAAGCAGTTCTCCTGACTTCTTCATTTCAAAGTTGAAGTTTTTTGCAAAGCCTCATCTCATAGTGTGAGATATTAGAAGTTAGAATGAAGCAACATCATACAGGCTATTTTGAATGGAAAAGTCAAACGGACGATTTTGTAGTTTAGCCTGCAGAACTTAGTGTTTTTGTCCAACAATAGGACCCTAGCTTACTCACACTACCAAATGCAACCCAGCTGTCTTTGCTATTTCCGTCCCACGCAGTTGTCATGTACCCATCGTCATTCAATACTGGGTAAACAGCGAATGAGCCCATCTGAACGCCCATGGGCGTGTTGGTCTCAAAAGGGGGCAGAGGAAAGCAAGTTGTTTTGACCGGCTTAAATCTGGTGTGAAGTCAGTGTCACACAGTTTTTTATATATAATAAAGCCAGTACCTACACAGGCAGGTACACAATATATATACAGAGTGCTTGTAACATGCACAGAAAATCTGCTCATGCGTTTTCACTTTGCACACGCGTAGATGGGTTTCCTCTGAAGAGAAACATTCTCTCTCACTGCCTGGCAAAACCAGTCTGCTATTAGGTGTAACTGGGAAAATATCAATGGAATTGGATAGTAATGCTTCAAACTGTCAATCCTAAGTGATGTCCATCCCCATGTATATTGCATGATTTCAACTGCATTAACTTTAAAAAGCAGCAGTGTTTAGTATGTAGTATGGAATTGGCTGCCCTGCATCCATCCTTGGCACGTCTTTTATAAAGATATAGACCAAAGGAGTGGCTTAACTTAGTAACAAGTACATTCCATTCTCTCATGAATAATTCAAAAGTCCAAAACACTAAATGTATGTTTTTTGTCAACAGCGAAGATGGCACTTAAAAATAGCAAAGTCAGTCTGCAAAGTCAAAAAGGCAAAACTAAAGTGCATTGCATTTCATTTACTTGTATCTTTTGTCCTCTCTGTTACACTGTGACGCCCTGGTCCACCACCCATCACACCAACCCCTAAACCCAACCCCCGGGTTATGACATGAAAGTATAAATCAGTTGCTATGCGGTTCGAGTTGTGCATTTAGCATCCCCCCACTTGACTTGTGGCAGTCAGATTTGATAATGCTGAACATTTACCATTGTCTCCCCTGGCCATGAACAAGAGGGGAGATTTGTCTCCCCCCTTTATCGGTAATGTCACATCAGTGCAGAGCCTGTGTGGTGACTGAGCTGGGAAAGATGGTGGATCCGACTGTATCTGAGAGCCCATGGGGGTTTTCCGGGGAACAGGGTACATTGTCATGACAGGTCGCGCCAAAAAAAGGACCAGCTTCCGCTCATGGTGCCAATCCTAAGGTTTTTGAATTGTGCTGCCTGAAGACTGAGTGGAAATTCACATTTGGTTGAGTTGGGATTGAAGGGTCACCTGGGTTCCTTGGATTTAAGTCTGCCAGCTTCACACACACATGGAGAAACACACTTAGGCGATTCTAAAGAGGCGCACATTCAGAAAAGTCTTTTATGCAAGGTTCAGGTTATGATGGCTTGTGGCTGCAGGTGTAACGAAAACTAAAGGTCGATGATGAGAGGAGAAGAAACAGAGTAACTGACAAGGAAAAAAGAAAAGAGAGAGATTTCATTGAAGCTAAAAGGCAAGATATCATCCCTGCACACAGCCAAATGCACAATCAAGGATAATCACAAGACTAGGATATCATAGTTCTACTACCAGGTTCATTGGACACAATAACCTGAATAGAATAATGTCCCTGAATCTTCTCAGAATATAATTAACATCAACTAGAAAACATATATTACTACCAAGATACTATATATAGAACAATTTATAAGTAATGAATACACACAGCTCCCCTAATCATTGGAGGTAGGGAGTGTTACCTAAAACCAGCAGCAGTAAATAAAAATGTATCAACACTCTTTCTTTTATGCTTAAACAGGATTCCATTTCCTGTTTAAGGATAGTGTCGATAAAACCCAAAACAATAGAGCTGATGATGAGCTCCTGCATTTTGCAAGCTAATGGAGAATGTGCAAGCCACAGCCAGTCGTGCTAGCCAGTAATAGTTCTGTTTACAGGGTTATTGAAAAGAGGAAGAAACATTTGTTAACCTTTACCTGTTAGGTTAACCGGTAAAGGGGGGGGGGGGGGTAAATAACTTGGTGCAACACTACATATAAACAACATACGGTGCCTCCACTTTGCTCAAGCTTTACCCATTGCTCATAGTCGGTACAGGAAGCTTTTTTATCAATGGTGCAAATTTGGGGTTTGTGCAGGAATATGTAATTTTTGATTATTTTGATTGATGACGCTTTACACTACAAAACATTTGCCAACGATTAGACATATTGCTGTACTGCATCTTCTGAGATGTCTTTGACTTGCTGATTGTATTTGTCATTATCATAAAACAATGATATGTGTTGGTATTGTTTCATAAAAAAGACATGTAGAGCTACGACCGGAGATTGTATCCATAGCGCCCACTTCGGTCATGCACAATACTCAGGGCTATGTACAATTATATCATCCTATCTCCTCCTGCTCAATGTCAAAACACCCATGTCTACTTATGTCTACCCTAACCCTAAAGACTGACAATCAGCACTTATCCTATCACTTGTGTCAGGTCGTTCAACTGTTCAAAGCACATTTGTTATAATAAAAATACCGAGGTGTATACGCACCCTGAACTCAAACAGAACATTTTCTGACTACAGCGCAGCCAAGAGCTTCGGGACATTGAGCTTGGCATGCTAAACATGAATGAACTCTAAATGGTGCACACACTAACTGAGAGCTGCTATGTTTACGGCCCTGATGAGCCCGAAGATATTTCTGTTAACACGACTTGAACACATGACATACTAACCACACGCACCAAATGCACAAACCCAGCTGCCAAGAACACGCTTAGACACACTAAGCCTACATATGTCAGATCACATGTTATTTGATCAAACAGCGGCCTCGAGTATTTCCTGGAGTGCATTTAGTTGACTCAAGCCACACACGCACATACACACACACACAAAAGGTCACATAGGAGCAGGCACAAATGCATGTTCACACAATTAAAAGTGGATATCAGGCCATTCACATGCACACACACACACATACACACACACATAGAGGTTAAGCGCTGACTGTAATGAGATGAGCAATCAGTTGTGTCAGAAAGCTTGTCTGCCAGGAGAAAAGTAGAGGGGAAGTGTGTGCCAAGAGTGCACACCTCCTCCTCCTCCTCCTCCTCCTCCTCCTCCTCCTCCTCCTCCTCCTCCTCCTCCTCCTCCTCCTCCTCCGCCTCCTCTCCTTCGTTTCCCTCCTCTTACGTCTCCTCTTCAGTATCTCTCTCAGTCCTTCTGGCCGAAAGAGTGGCGGAGAGTGGAACATTGTTTCCCCCCAGGGGGACAGAGCATGGAAGAGCTTCTGCCAGGATATCACGCCTCCTCTCCCCTCTCTGAGGTTACATCTGAGCGAGAGGAGCATATGGCCGATCGCCTTCTCGTTTGGATGCAGAAGAGACAGATGAGGGGAGAAAGACAAAAGCAGCTCAGTCCGCATTTGCCGGACGGCAGCACAGCATACATAAGTCCGCCGGGTTCAAATTCCTCTGAGTTAACCCAATGTGCAGATTCAAGTTTGAGCCAGGCAAGCAGAGAATCTCAACAATATAATATTTTGGTGAAAAAAATATTGTTCAAACCGAGGGAAAGGATTTGAGACCGGGATTCAAGAGTCAGAATGGATTTCCATAACTGATGTTTGGGATATCTCTTGTCCTCATTAGCTGTTTCTTTGTCTCTTATTTATTTACAACCTTTTAGTCACTCATTCTCCACTGAAGCTCCACCTGCAATTAACTTCTCATATTGTCTCAATTTCATTGTTATGCATTTTGCACTGTGTACGGGTTTCCACTGTGGGCACCGTGGCACTGGCTTTCACTTCAACTTCTATTCACTCCCCGCATGAAGTTTAGTTTATCTGGCCCAAAATGGATCAAATTTACCACAGCTAAGAAAAAGGATGTGCAATGTGAAGGATGTTGTTATGACACCATGAATAATTTTCACCTGACTAACCTGATAATCCTCACCTGCACCTCCACAGAGTGTATTGACATTATTGTTTTGGTTTAACACCCCTGCAAAGGTCACTCTCTCTGCTCTCTCTGGTTGTTTACCAGTAGGCAGCTATTTAAGTACCCGTCAGGTGAAAAAGTCTATAAACCTGTTTTAGCATATAAAAATCCCTTTTTATATGCTAAAAGACATATTTTGAGCAAACTCAGCAGTCAGCACCAGAGCTGAGTAGTTCCACCTTAACACTGCAGTAGACCATTATAAGTCTGACAAAACTACAGCAAGGGTATGTGGTGTCACAAACCATTAGAGACCCATCCTGTCAACTTGTGGGTGGGGCTAAGCAGCTGGAAAAGGCTCCACAACTACAGGTGAGCTGTGAGGGTGGGGAGACAGGGAGCAGGGGCGGGGCCATGGATCAATGAAGTCAGAAAATGAGCAAAGGTGTAGAGTTACTTTTCAGTAAATTCAATATTTTTTTGAATCACAAAACAAAAAAAGTTTGTTCAAATGAAAGTTAACAATTCATATTAACACAATAGCTAACTTCAATTTGAAAAAAAATAATATTGTGCGTGCTGCCAATTGTGGGAATCGTGGGAATCACCCACTGTGCATAACGTCAAACATAACTGAGCATCTAGCAGCTAAAATGACCGATATGCCCCTAAGGGGTTGGTGGAGACCAAAAACAGAGCTAAAAGTATAATTATGCAGGACCTACAATAGATGTGTGCCAACTCCATGTGTATGCCAATATTGCTTATAGCCTGCTGAGAATGTGAATCAATGTTATGTTGGTGTGTTTATTAGTTTCCATTTAGTGTGAAATGAATTTAGGACTACTCTAAGGACTAAGAAAATTGAAAAATTGACAAACTCAACATATTGTGGAGGATCCATTGGATTAGCAGTAAGTTCCCTGAGCTGCCAAATGTTTGTTAAAAGTAGAAGAGGAGCAGAAGCCAGAGATGAAATGGACTCTTGTTTTCTTCTCACCCTCACATGTAAAACTACAACGTTCGCTATTCTCACAGAGAAAAAGTCCACTGTAAAACTCGTAGATTTTGAAGATGAAAGCGTATAAATTCACTTTGGGTAGTTAGAACATTTCACTACTACTTTAGATGCAGAATCAATCTGATGCCATGGAACCTCAAGCCCAAACTCTTTCAATGATTCATCATCATAAAATTTGATTCCCGTAAAACCTAAGGGAGATGCACTTCTCTGTCTTTCTTTTGCATTTTTTAAACTGTTTCAATATTTTAATCTGTGTTTTTAATAGAAGACAAGGAGGGAGCTGACACAAGGAATATGTCACTTGATTTGATAAAACTAATATTTTCAGTGATCTGCACTTAGAAACACTCTGTCAGCATAAGAAATTTTGGAGGACAGGGAAGAAGTGAATCTAAGGGGGGGAAGAGAGAGGTGGTTGGTATGGAGTGAGGTGTTGTGGAAACACTTGAGTTCAATTGAGGGAAGCGAGAGGAAGAGAAGGAAGGACTACGAAAAATGGTGAAGCAAAGAGTGTTTTGTATTTTTATCGCGTGCACTCTCCCTCTTGCCCCTTAGAATTTCCCCTGCATGTATTTTTAATTCCCACATATGGCAATAAAATGAACCTGGAGGTTCAGTTGAGTTGATCTTTTAGAAAGAAAAGAAAGAAAGAAATGGGAGAGATGAATTGATGGGGCTGATGTCGAACATGGAGGAGAAGAAAGAGATTTCACTCCAGCATGGAAGGCTACAAAGAAAAAGGGGAAATGGGACTGAAGGATGTATAGGAGAGAAAAAATCTCATATATTGAAACAGCTCTAGGACAATGGGAAGAAAGAGGGGAGAAAAAGGAATGAAAGTGTGCATTGAAGGAAAAGTAAGAGTTTTTTCTGTCAGACTAATTAGCAGCTGCTGAGCTAGTGTTTAGTCTACGCGCATGCCCGCACAAACTCACAAACACACACATTCATTCAGTTTTTGCTAAAATCACCCTGCTGACAAAGAATTCAGAGTAGGAAACATTTCATTTTCGAGCACAGAGGTCACCAACGCCCACTGTCCTCTGTCTCACTCCAAGGAGAAGCGACGTTAAATGTAAGATAAAAGAACCACACCTATCCAACTGTGAGGATGCGGCGCACCAGAGAGACAAGAGAAGGAGATTTATTGTGATATTAAATACTGTATTTTGCAGAATTGGTGTGAGAAAACACTGTGGAGGATGACAGTAAACCAGCCGGGTACAGAAACGGACGTGACTTAATTATAAAAGTCATGGGCGGCTGTGGCTGAGGGGTGGGGTGGGTCGTCCTCCAACCTGAAGGTCGGCAGTTCGATCCCTAGTCTGACCCATCTGCATGCGAAGTGTCCTTGGGCAAGATGCTGAGCCCCGAATGGCCCCCCATAGAATAACTAGGTGCTGTGAATAGATGCACTGTATGAATGTGTGTGTGAATGGGTGAATGTGGAACTGTACTGTAAAGTGCTATATAAATACAAAGCCATTTACCATGGGTGACTTTAACTGTAGCTGCTGCATCTTTCCCTGGAACTGGCGCCTGTTAAAGAGCAGATTCCTGAGGGCGTTGTGTTACACTAGAATGTTCATGTCTTTGTCCCATTGTTTTCATTTGATCCAGTTAGTTTGATTTAGCATTGAAATGTATCTTATCTATAATCTGTTCTATCATAATGGTTTTACTAGCAGCTAATTGAATGTCATTGTTGTCAGTTTTATTATCGGAGGTGGAGAAAACAAGCAATCCTGCGAGCTGCTTCCACTTCTGATTCTTCTTCGACTGTTCAGTGCTGTCTCAGCTTCCAGCAATTGATCCAAAGGACTTTACTATCAGAACTAAACAAATGTTATCACACTGCAGATGCTCCGAACAAGCTTGATCTGGGGCGAGGCCATCTCTTTTGGTCGGACCAAATTTTGTTCCATTTGTCCAAACCTTGGCCCAATGCACTTTTCATACCTGTTGTTTTGGTTCGGACGACACTGAAAATCCCAACGTATGCTCATCAGGAATTTCTCATGAGAGCAAAAGCTTCACAAGGAATCCTGAGAGGGTTAACCTATCTTAGAAAAGTTAAAATTTTCTACTGAGGCCTTGTTTAATATCGGAGTAATGTGTCTTTTTATAGCACAGTACAACATCCAGACAGTTTTAGTGCGACCTCTGGCTAGTCATGATCCACCACTGCTCCGTTCAGCAGGGTATTGTATTCCAATACAATCCCATTGACTTGGCAGCCCGGTTCAATTAATGAAAGGAGCGACGTGATAATCCGGGTAAAGAGAAATGGATTTTCCTTTAAAATGGTCACTGCTCTAAGGGAGGGTGCTGGGCTGGGGGGGGCGGGGGTACAATTTGACAGGAGGAGAAGGACCAACAACAGACAAATGAAAGAAAAGGGATGGGTGAGTATGGGAGAAAACAAGACGAAAGAGAGAAAAATAAAGTGGAGGTTAAGAGAAAGACATGCAAGGGCGCAGAGGCAGTGATGGGACACATTTACACTCGTGCCAGAAGAAAAAAGAGGGCAAATCAATCCCTATTTCTCAGCATTCAGCACAGCATCAATCACTTGATTGCTAGTCAGCCTGGATTACAGAGCAGAGTTTACAATTATCTCACAATAGACCAGACTGAACTCCCAAACACACACACACACACACATACACACACACACACACACACACGCAGTCAATGAGTTTCTCAGAAAGCCAGCCAGCCGAGATATTTTAGCAAATTTTAATCAGTAGACTTAATTTTTCCCTTGTGAAGACCATTTTTCCCTTTTGTCATTAGAATTTCTCATTAGCATCAAATCAGTCATCTTGTCAACCAGTCACCCTCATAACCAGCCAGCTACTCCACTGACCTGACAGCAAGCCAATCAGAGTGTCACCGGGTCAGCCAGTCAGTCAGTGTGTCATGGTCTACTACCAAGCCAACATCTACCTTAGTCAGCCATTTACCTCAAAAGCAGCTCACATTTTCATCCACTTAGTCGCTGAGTCAACAATTCGGCCCATTAGTCCTCTGGTTACCGAGTCATCTGCCAAGCCGACAGTCAACGAGTCACTAGATGACTGACCAAGTCAAAAATGGCAGAATCAGGCCACTCTTCCTCAAGTCACTTTGTTGGGCCATTTTCAGATGTGACTTTTGGAGAATTTCAGCATAATTGGGTCCGGAATGTATCATTGCTGATGTTTAGGTCAGACCTTATCAAAAAAATCCCTTGACATCTTCGCCTTTCTCTTCCTGTGTATGGAACCGTTTTTTTTTTGTTGTTTTTTTACCAAACCTTTTCAGAAAATGGGGCAGCTCAGTGAACAATTCTTTGATAGTCATCAGTAGTCAAGTCATCTTGACCGTAAATAATCAAGTCAGGAAGTGAGTCATTTTGACCCTTTCTCAGATGAGCCGACACCTAGAAACATAGTCACATAGTTGGGGATGTTATCTATTCAGTCAACTTGTTAGACTGTCTCCAGTCACTGCTGCCTTTGTCATCAGGTCACCCATAGCAGTCCTCTCTTCAGCCAGTCGTCACTTTAGCAAGTCATTTCACCTTGTAGGTCATTAGGTAACCTAGTAATCATGTTTCCTGCCAGTCAGAGATTCATCAAGTCAGTGATCAAATCGCCTAATGAGTCATTTTGTAACCTAGACTGCCAACTTAGTGTTAGATAGTCACATGGTTAGTAACCCTAATGATCTCGTTATTCAACATGGCACAGGTTCATTCACCAAGGCATCTACTAAGTCATCTTGGTATCTAGTTAACTGCTCAGTTTTCAAGTCATCCTTTATACTCAATCCTTTAATTGTGAAATCAACTGGTCAGATAGACATATAGACTGTCACATTGTGATCTGATCAGTCATCAGGTCAATTACCAAGTGATTTCTGCCGGTAAGCTAGTCTCCTTAATCAGTCATGTACTGTTTTTGACAAAGAGCAGCCCATGTAGTGACTTTCCATGGATTACTTCTCTATTAGTTAGTCATCTTCTTAACAGTTAGCAACACAGTCAGTCCTCTGGTCACCTCATGCACATATTCTGTCATTTTATCAGCTCAGCATCCGGCCATCAAGTTGTGCTGCCAGTCATTTGTCAAACCAGTGAGAACCAGCCATCAATAACAGGTATTTTCATACCAGTTGGAATGTACTTCCAAACATGTAATTTTAAGATGACACTATCAAAATATATCCCTTATATTAGTGTTTAAAGATCTGTCAAGCTTGAACAAATGAAACTACTTGACATTGTGTTGTCTTTGAGTCCTGCATGTGTTGTCAAGTTTTGTGGTTGTGCGTGTGAGTTGTATGTCCTCTGAAGCCGACAGGATATGCACACACTATGTGCTGTGTTAGTTTGATATTAATTTTTAATGTTATATTTGTCTGAGTTGTATTTGAATTTGAAAATAGCCTACAATGCTCATACACTATATTTTTACACAACCGTAGCATAAAACTGTTCAAGGACAAAACATGAAAAATAAGAACTTGGGCTAAATTAAGCACATGTGCCACAGAGAAAGATAATACTCATGAATGTGGATATTTAGTTCTCGTTGAATACATGAATAAACTGAGTGAGAGGAAGAAAGAGACAATGTTTAATCCCTGCAATGTGTGAATGTATGCATGTGCCCTGTGGTCATTGAAAAAGGTCTAGGGTCTATGTCTTGAGTCTGTGTCTCCATGTGAGTATGGCTTTGTGCGAGTGTGGTTGAGAAGGGACACAATATGGCACCATTAAGCCACTTCTAATAACGTCACTTTCAGCATGGAGCCTTTAAGACCACAGTGGTCCCTGTGCACGTGTGTGTGTCTATGTGTCAGTGTGTGTGTGTATGTGTCAGTGTGTGTGTGTGTGCGTGAATCTTTACCCTATATATGGATTTGCGTAGGTGTGTTTATTATCTGTATATACCTGCATTCCTACATATTCTGTATGAGTGTATACAGTCGTAATGTAGCTTTGGTAGTTATTCTTGTGTTTGTGTGCGTACGTTTGTTCATGAATGCACAAGTACACTATGCTTGGTTTATGATGTGATTTCCTCATATTGATTCAGGTTTAAGCTGTGTGCTAGGTGCCTGCGTTTGGACATGCAGTATTTATGTGTGTGCTGTATGGACATGCAGCAGCACATATTACACTGGCATAAGGCAAACCCACATACAGCCAGCCATCACAGGCCCACTTTAAGTGGGTTAGCTGTATGTCAGTATAAGCTGTTCAGCACAGTTCATACTGACATAAAGCAAACCCTCACAGGCCAGTAATCCAGGTCATAGTTAGCTCTGTTAGTACCAGTGGCTGGTGTGGTTCCTCATCCTGCTGATTACTGAGCAGTGACTTAGAAAGTGTTCCTCACTCTTATGGACCTTACACATCAAAGAACACCAACAAGTATAGAAGAAAATGCATGTTCACTGAATATAAGAAGGATGGATGGATCCATGTGGCTGGTCCTTTCCTTTTCCTACTTTTAAGTGGAAATGGGTGATGTTGAAATTGTCTGCTTAACTGGAAACAAGCTAATGCCAAAACATAGGCTTGGTCTACTTGAGAATGCATATGATGACAGAAAATAATAACAGGTGAGTCAAAAGGCGACTTAAAGACGAATGTCCTCATGTCAACTAGAAGTAGCCTGTTCTTTATAACCAATATTTGTAGCATTTTTCTAAATTCTTACTATTAAACATCGGGCAGACTTAGCTATATGAAATTGCACCCATGATTGGACAAACAACTGTCACTGAATTATTTGATTGATTATTGCCACAGAGGTTCTTGTGCATGTCTTTACAGTGATCTATAAAATGGATCATTGGATGTCAACTAATGATGGACATTGGATACTTGATATCTTCAAGAATTGACAGAATTTCATCACGTGTTTTATTTTAGGGAGTTAGGTGTTGAGTGAGTTGTGACACCCGGGGGGAAAACAAGTTTTGACTCACTTAATATCTTTGCCACCCCTTCAACTCTTCAGTGCCTTTTCATTTTCTCCTTTGGCTTTCTCCATAAGCTGTAATTTCCCTTTGGTCAAAATGCAAATCTGGACTGATGAGTTAAATCACTAAGGAACAGAGAGAATATTTCCTTCCCTACCTGCACCTGTAAAGATAAACCCGGCTGAATGGCTCTTCACTTTAGGAAAACACATGAATAAAGCCTCAATTCAGTCTAATGTGCACAATACCCACAACATCCCCACAAAACACAAACAGTATTTAATGCTTTAAATGTAAGTGATGTATATTACTTACATTGATAATAAACTACCTTGAAATAGGCTAAAAAACTGTTTTTCTGTCACAGGCAGTAACTGAAAGAAGCAAATATATTTCAGGTCTGTACCAGATCTATTCTGCTGGAGGGCAGCACATAATGAAAGTAAGTGAGGGTTAGGCACAGCCAACTGAAATATTCAATTCTTCATTAAAATGGTCCCTTTTCTTCCTGCAGCTATGAATAACGTCACCAAGCTGTGACAGTGTGAAGCCATTTCTATGCGGAAAGACCAGAATTTTTTTCCAGAGTTTCACTTTATACCAGCAACAAGTGTGTGGGGGGTTGCAAAGATATGACTATCAACAATGGGAGAGAGTGGGCTCATCATCGATCATGAATGAAATTAAATATGTTGTTAAGTTCTTTGCATTTTCCCTCTTAATGGTCAGACAATATACTTTTCACATTGATGCTTATGTGAACTAAAATTGAGAGCTAAGAAGCTGACAGATGACAGGCACACATGCAGGCAAGACAAGTGATGGAAACCGAACCGGACAACTAAAGGCAGCGGGACCTGTTTTAGTTGGCTCTCCTGATCTGGTCACAAAGCTGGTGTCTAATGTACAGCTCAACATCAGCCCAGCAGGAGATATACCTTCATTATATGGTAAAGGACAACCATTAACCAATAAAGATGATAAAAAGTTACATCGACATGTAAGCATTGTTATCATGAGCATGATGTTCTTCCCAGAGATGCTATTATTAGACGTTTAAATTGTGTTGAGGCTCACAAAACAGCTGTATAAGGTTAGGTAACTATCCGGGTCAAAGCCAACATCTTTTCCTCAACGTACCTAAAGTGTTTTTGTTGCCTGAACCCATTCACAGAATGGTAGACCAAATGTCAAAGTCCTGAGCTTTTCAAAGCCGTCATCCATCCCCAATGTCCCATGTGACACAAACTGTTGCCCCCGAAAAATTCCTGATCCAATCAAGAAAACCAGGAAAAAAACTGAAGTCAATAACTAGTTCTTTATAAAAGGAAATGTCAAGTTAATGCTTGTTAAGTGGCTGCAGTTGTTTGCATGTTGCAGAAGCAGAATCTAATCCTTTGAGACACTTTATTTTCTGAATTACATTCTGATGCCAGGTGCTGGGAACCTTGCTCCACCAACCCAATGACTCCCAAATAATCAACAGTATATCGATATGGATGTTTTTGGAGTTTTTGAAATGATGGCATTCAAACTAAAGTCTCCCTTCTACATCCAGGTTCTAAAACCAGGAAATTAACAATTAATAAGGGAAAAAAATCCATAACACAACAGCAGCGTGGAGTTTGATAGAAACATAACAGAAGAAACTACGGTGGCCCTGAGAGCTCAACGAACAGCAAAGTAAGAAAACATCTCCATCAATTTCACAACACAACACAACACATTACAGAAACACGCAGCAAATAGTCACACGCGCTGCAAATAGACACACGCGCTGCAAATAGACGAACGCGCAGCAAATAGAGGCGACAACACAACGGAAGTGTTTCCAGAGGACAGGTAAAAGGGATGGACACAGGAGACACTAAAACGTCCAATACACCATACAATTTCGGTTCCGCACAGGGGTCGGCAACCCGCTGCTCTGGAGCCGAAAGCGGCTCTTCAGCCCCTCTGCAGTGGCTGTACAGTACAGTGGTGTGCATATGTTTCGCGATCGCTGAACTTAACAAATCAGTTTTCATTTACGTGAACGTAACGATGAACGTGATGGAACGTCACGTTACTTTTTTTAATCATCATCGTATCAGGCCCTCATGAAATACCAGGAGCGGGCGTGTGTGTGTGTGTGTGTGTGTGTGGCCAGCGCACCGGGGCTCCGACCCCGCCCACTCGCTCGGAGAGACCCACAGTGAGCTCTGAGCAGGAAGATGGTCCGATCTAGAGACATGCCGTCTTCTCCTGTTAAACTGAATAAACAGCGCTAACAAGCAAGCCCCTGTTTGTGAGGCCATGTATTGTCCATAGTGAGCAGGGGTTTGAAACCTTTACTATCAGAAGAGACATTTTGCCCCCTCTTCTGAGCGAGCGGGTGGAGTCGGTGCCCCGAGACCCGAGACCAGTCAGCCCGCTACACGCACACACACACTCACACACACACAAACACAAACACACACACACACACACACACACACACACGCACACACAACACACAAATGCCCGCTCCTGGTATTTCATGAGGGCCTGATACGATGATGATTAAAAAAAGTAACGTGACGTTCAATCACGTTCATCGTTACGTTCACGTTAATAATATGAAAAGTGATTCGTTAAGTTCAGCGATCGCGAAACATATGCACACCACTGTACTGTACAGCCACTGCAGAGGGACTGAAGAGCCGCGTTCGGCTCCAGAGCAGCGGGTTGCCGACCCCTGTGCGGAACCGAAATTGTATAGTGTATTGGACGTTTTAGTGTCTCCTGTGTCCATCCCTTTTAGCCGTCCTCTGGAAACACGTCCGTTGTGTTGTCGCCTCTTTTTGCTGCGCGTTCGTCTATTTGCTGCGAGTGTGTCTATTTGCAGCGCGTGTGTCTATTTGCAACTCGTTTCTGTAATGTGTTGTGTTGTGTTTTGAAATTGATGAAGATGTTTTCTTACTTTGCTTGGGTTTTGTCAATTTGCATGTGTTTTCTTAAGTTGCTGTTTGTTGAGCTCTCAGGGCCACCGTAAGAAACACATGATGTAGGGGTGACAGAATTGAGATTTCAAAAAACTGTGACACCGCCATATGGAAAGACCATATGTGCTCATCAATACAACATACTTATTCATAATATATGCACACCCACACACACACACACACACACACACACACACCCACAGCCTGCAAAATAACACATGCAGCAGTAACACAGACATGGACATACAGCAGCACACTCACACACAGTTTAGTTGGTGTAATGGCCCATTTGGCATTGAGCAGCATCTGTTTAGCAAATGAAGACTTGTAGTGGAGAAGTTAGTAATTTTCTCCCTGTCACAGTGAGCAAACAGGGAATGCAGAATCCTCTCTAGCACTTAGAACCAATGGCCTGTCCTGTTCCACCACAGCAATGTCATTCTTCTCGCTCCTCACCAACCCTCCTGTCACTAATCACTACCGCACACACATCTTTAATAAAAACACACAAAAAGCTACCTACACTCAAACTTTAAACAAAATAACGGATCTCACAGCGCATTGCAAGTCCTGGAGTCACCAACTATGAAAAATGATTCTGCTACACCTTAATAAAAATGAGAAAACACATCTTTTCTTTTTATAGTTTCCCTTTCCCCTCTTGCTCTTCTCGGGGGAGGGCCAGGCGGTGACAGCCTCTGCTTTCTGCTCTGTCATTATCAACCAGGAAGCAGTCTGAAAGGAAGGACGGCCACCCCCCTCTGTGAGAGGAGGCTCTGGAGCTTTTCTTTTCATCATTATGGAGTTGCAAACATGAAGAGCATAGGGTGGGAGCAAAGGGAACGATGTGTATCCAGCAGGCGAGAAGGGCAGGGCTCCATTTAATGAATGTGAAGCACAAACCATTTGCATGAGATGGTTCGCTCCTAAATATACCCATGTGGAGTGCACACAATAAAAAAAGCCAGAGAGGCAACGCACATCTCTGTTTTTATTGCTTAGCAAAAGTCTATCCATGGCATTATTCTTCATTACCCTTTTCCACTTTTTCTGTATCCTCTTGTTGTTGCCTGCTTCAACAGACCAATTCCCCCAAAGGAAAAACGTATGGTTTAGACATAAAGTGCAATAATACACCCACAACTTGGAAGCATCTCAATTAATGCAGAGAGAATAAAAACTACACCATTTTATTCCGTCTCATCACATTCACACCATTTCAGAATATAATGGATTGTAACTGAATAAAGATGCAAGTCTCCCCAACCTCCCACTAACCATAAATAAAATGGTCAAACATCCTGCCCTCTTGCGTATCTTGGGTCAGAGTTTGTACAGTAGCGACCGGGAGGTGGAGGTCCCTCTGATACACAAGTTTGTCCAATCGTGAGGTTTCAGACAATTTATAGCGTCAAATAAACTAAAACCAAACTTACCGGAAGTAAAACTAAATCAAACATAAGACACAAATCGACAGAACTCATCTTTCAGATACATATATTTGATGTGGACTTTGACTTTTTAGTTTGGGCTGTGTCCCATCAACTAACATGGAGAAGGCAGGATTTATAAACTAAAGTGCAGCCTAGCCTTAGTTTTAAGGTAGCACTCATGTTGTTTATCTTTTAGTCTATGCTAACAATGCTAAGAGCTCCAAAGCACCAGTCTGTCGCAAAAGCTCTGTAAGCCAGTGAAGCTAAGCTATGAATACAAGCAAGACAGCAGCTCAAGCATGGCGCTGTACATTTGCATGAATGTTTAGAACTGCAGGTCCAATAAGAGAGTAAAACTGAATATTATCAACATAATTATGAGGTGTAATTCATGTATTTTATTATTTCTCCAAACTAATTAAATATATAGTCCATTAGTGAAAAGCTTGCATTGAATAAGAGGAATCATGCAGGTCTGAACCACTGCATTTCTTCACACCTGCAGGAAAACTCAAAATACCAGAAAAATCGGTGAATACACAAGTTTGTATATAGTGAATCTGTTTGTACGAGCGATTCTTGCATAAGGCCCAATGTTTCAACTCCACTAAGTTGTATGAACAAGTAAACAGCTGCTAGTCGATAATATCCTGTCTGCAGCCTGTAGATCGAACTCTCTTTAAGCGAGTAAAGACACAGGTTAGAGGTCAGTGCCACAGCAACCTTACTTTTAATTGGCAGTGTTGCGTAACCTGTCCTTTGACCATGGATGACACACACACACACACACACACACACACACACACACACACACCAGGAGCCTGGCTACGAGGGTGAGGGATGGTATTGTGAGAAAGGGAAGAGGAAAACATGAACAATTCAGGGTCAGGAAAGAGAGCAGTGCAGGGGGAAAGAGCACTGGAAAAAAAACTGGGAAAAGAAATAAGAAGTAAAGGGAGTCTAAATGGTGTTGTGATTTATGACCTGCACACAGGTAGTAACCCTGATCCTCTCAGATTCCCCCTCTCTCCGTCTCCCCACTTTCCTACCACCATATTCTTTTGACAAGGAGTTAGTCTGTATTGTAAATGTAAATCTAATATTTTTACAAATACGTAGGGTACAATTATAAGAATGTAAACGTTTCTTTGTAAATGTACAAATGTAAATGTTTTTAATTGCTGTTTTATTTTCCTTAATTCATCTTGACCCACAAATAATCTGTTAAAAAGAAAATCTGTGATTGAACCATGGGACACTCAAACCCTAATTCACAAGACCCTGCACCTCAATATAACATCTGTCAGCAGTGTGAACTGGATGACATGCAGCAGCAGTAGAAATACTGGTATTAAAATTACGTTAAGCCATTATCGATAAAGGTGTAGACTCACAATGGATAGAAATATATTACATGACACTAAACCAGACTTCTTATGTTGACTTAGCCATTTGGATTAGATCTTGAAACAAGAAACGCATAATGGCTATGGTTCTATAACTTAATGAAGACTGACATTTAAACATCTGGCTAAACATGATGATGGAGGAGATCACAACTAGAAGACCAGTGAGAAGGACCAGTGGGTAGATGGACACCTGTGCTCAGAGTGATTTTTATTTTAGATTTCAAGGCAGCATCTTCAACCTAAAGTGTGGTGATCAGTTGCTTTTTAACTTGTAAACACCGGTTTCGATGCAAATGCAGTCACCAAATCACATGACTGAGCCAACCCCTCTGTCGGGTCATTGAGGTCCCTCCTACTGTGTAGTCACACCAAAACTATTAAAAAGCTCACAATTAGTTTTTTTTAACTGTTTATCTAATATCTCTGCTTGAAAGATTCCAAACTCTTCCTCGCTTTCTTCATCTTTTTCTCCACTCCTCCTCCTCTCCATTCATTGTTCCTTTAGGAGCCTGAGAGACCAGCTTGTCATTGTACTGATTCGTCCATCTCCCTCTAACTCACTGTTCTTTTTCCTCTGTACCCTCCCCCCTGTGCCTGTTCCTCGTGTAATGTTCAATAGTCGTAAATCTACATCCCGGCATGTTTCTTTGACAACATGAGACATTTATGAATAATAAATGGTTCCTCTCCAGCTTCCTATTACTTATTGACATCTTGTGTCATCCTAGAATAAATGGGCGGGATAAACGGGACCTTCGAGTCATTATGATCATGTCATGTTCGGCTTTTGTAAGCGTTTGTTTTACTTTCGAGTAAACAAGGGCGATTTCTGGTTCCTTTTTGTCATTTATGTATTTTGCGTGCCCCACTGAACTGATTATGTCAACGAGCGATTCATTGCACATTTTTAAAGCTCCTTATGGGACAGCGTATTGTTATACAACAAATCATGAGGAAAGCAGGTGAAAGGAAATGTGTCAAAACTGACAACAACGATGTGATGCATTATGCATGTGGAAATGAGTGGGAGGAAACTCCTTCGATGCATTTTTCTCTTGCACGTGTCATAGAGAACAGAAGAAGAAGATTGGATCTTGGTCAAACCCTGCCACCCAGCACCTGACCTACAAGCTGTTTGACTGGCTTATTTCTGCCCGTCCTTTTCATAGCACCAATCATCATGACAGACTGGAGGGAGTGACATAGACTAATATAACGTGCCTTGATGTCTGTCAGCAGATTATGTCATTATGTCAAATGAATCTCAAAACAGCAGTGAAGATGTCAGATGCCATGAAAAGAACATGTGGGTTGTCATCACTAACGTATCTCCTCCTATTTACTATTATCTTCTCTTCACATTCTCCTCTGTCATACAATAATTTAAGTCATTATGTTTGGTAGCTTTATGTCCACCAATCAAATATTCATCAGCGATAGAGTCAATCCAAAACGTGATGGACAGTGAGGTTAGTAATGAATAATGAATTAATCATGCAAAATGAGCGGTTTTGAAAATACAATTCAGTTTGAATTGTCTATTGATTCGGATGCAATTAGATGTTCATTTTTTTTGGTGGGGGGGTGGGGGGGGGGAGTATCCAATTGAGATCAAATGACAAAATGTGTCTAATGAGGTTTTGGATTGAATATAAATCAGCGGGAATGATTAATTTTGGACTCATGTAGGATGTGTTGCAGAAAGAAGTTTCCAAATTGGCAAGGTGAATATTTTTAATAAAATGAAGGCAAAAGCATTCACAAACTGGCCCAGGGCACCTGAGGGTTACAGCCAGTTCAAGTGGTTTCTATCAGTCATCTACAGCAAAACTGAAACTGGAAGTCACAAGTTAATACGATTTCTCTCCAAAGTCATGAGTTCTGTTCTTTTATGTTGATGGTGTTTTTATTTATGAAACACAATTCATGTATATCCACATAAATTACGTTAATAGGTCATACCTGAGGGTAGATACAAGTCACCTCCAGTATATTATTGTTTGGGTCAGACCACTTGTTGCATTGTTGCGTTTCAGCGAGAGTATATATGACCACGGCCCGACCAACAGTACAGGAGACACATACGCTGAAAAGTTAGCAACAATTAATCAGTTTAAAATTTATCGGTGAGTGTGAAAAGTCTTGTCAAAGTGGTCATTCAAATAACAGCATAACTTCAGAGCTATGATTGGGCCGACAACGCTCCAGTCAACACATGTCAACTTGCCAAATGTTGCTGAAACTCAACACTTCCCAGGAGGAGACACCTTTACCTGTGGTGATGACCCACGGCTCTCGCATGCAAACCCAGAGACAATGAGGTCCCCTCCGTGACAGTGTTCATGACGATGGTGCTAAATTTAAACAATGTGTTGATGTCTCTGAGGCAGCAGTGATGAAATTAAAGAGGAGGTGAAGAGTTGAACACGTCATTCATTTAGGGCATTAAATCGGATCTGACATCAAACTTCTATCAGAGCAGAAGGAAGAAACACTTTTATAAAAGCTTTATAAATTATGAGAGTTAGTGCTTGACCTATAAATTCAGTGGTTAGAATTATTAGGGCCCGAGCACTGACAGTGGGAGGCCCTATTAAAATTGTAATGATTATTAATATTATTATTATTCAAGAAAATGAATTGGCTTTTTGAGCGCTTTAACAAGCTAAAAGTCTTGCAAAAATGTGCTTAAAGTAAGAAAGTAGTGAAATTTACGTATTCTGGAGGAATTTTAAATGGGCGTCGCAAAATGGCTCAATGGTGCCCCCCGAGACCCCGGAACGTGTTCCAGTGACCATTCTTCACAAAAATCAATACACAGGTTTATCATGACCAGACAGACCAAAAAGTATTTTGGTGCAATTGGAAAAACGCAACAGGAAGACTGCTATTTTGCATTTATTGGCCATTTTGGCCATATTCCACATTTTTACTTTGATACACTTGTACCAGGTCTTTCATCAGATCAACTTCAAATTGAGATGAGTGTCATCACCACAAGATGGAGATAAAAAGTTATTAAAGATCGATTTTTCGTCACACGGTGTGACCGTGGCGTGGCGTCAAAGTTTGATTACACGCCATTAAAACATGATGTTCTGCACCATGAATCCTTTGATGCTGATCCGTAAACAATCAACCTGACGACTGACTTCACTTAACCGTCAGTTTTTAAGTCAGTTTTCCTCTGATACACATACATACATACATAACTCAGAATTGTGTTTGTCATTCCCTGCTCATAAAAAGTTCAAAACCACAACCTTCAATCTCCAGCAAAAACTGGTCTGAGAAATTAAAAGAAATGATACAATTACATTTCTCATCATACCATATCATGATTTTTTTTACATTGATACAGTTTTCATATCAGTGGATATTGATTATTATCAGCATATACATTGTGGTGGAAATTGGTCAACAAACGAGGTTCTGAGAGAAGTTGTCTTTGTAAAAAGCTTCCTGCCGACAGGATCACACAGGCAAGGTGGAGGTTGCAAGTGAGATGAAAAGTGAGGTGTTTGTGCTCATATCATATTTAAGTGTCCCTATGTGGGTTACCCCCGCCCCAAGACATGCAGGGGGGGGAGACTCCGGGAAAAGTCCAGAGGCTTCCCATCAGACATTTGCATTATCTCTCACAGTCCCTCTGGAGAATGTCGGGAGATTATCTGGAGTTTAGTGCATGTCTGAACGCAGCTAAAGACACTGACCAAACCGGGATTTGAACCTGGAACTTTTTTGCCATGAAGTGACTAGCTATTCACCGCCCAAACGTCCTCCCCTCATTCAATAAACCTTGTACTATAAATGTAACACAATCTCTTAACCTTAAGGAGGAAAGATTATTGTTAAGGGCGTCATGAGAGCAGGGAAACACACAAACACACACACGTAAAGATTCCATCCGCACACCTTTTAAAACCTGCTCTATTGACATTATAGTGTTCCACTGAGACCCCTAAGAAATAATATGCAGACAAGATTTATTACAGACACACACACACAAACACACACACAGTGCAGTGGCAGAATATGTTTATCATACTCTCACACTGACAGAAACATATACATTATGATGCAAACACACCCACACGTACATACTTGGCAACATTTATCGTGCACTCCCTTCCTCACACATAGAGTAAGTACAGCATTTCCTCTTTCACACACAATGAAATACACACACACACACACACACACACACACACACACACACACACACACACACACACACAAACAGAGTTGCAAGGGGAAAGGAAGCTATTTAAATGCTAAGTAAGCGGTCTCTCCCTTTTGGGGCGATGTGATTATACAGCCGATCTCATAAGCAATGCTTCACAACTGGATTTGCACATGTAGAACTTAATTACAAGCGGCCTCGCTCCTCTCTGTGTGTCGTATTCATGGGAGTATATCTATTGAGAGAGGTGGGATTAAAGCTATTACCGCACCTGTGTGTGTGTGTGTGTGTGTGTGTGTGTGTGTGTGTGTGTGTGTGTGTGTGTGTGTGCGAGAGTGCGAGAGTGTGTTTGGGTTTGTAAAGCCAATCTATCAGCAGTTTATCCAAGATTAATGTTTACATAAACAGGTTTGGGCAGCGTTGCCAGATTCTCTTTCTAAACTCTCTCTCGCTCTTCATTTTCCCTCCGTCTCTCATTCCTCGGCTTTGTTTTCATACGTGTGTGTCACATTCAGTCACACACGCACACACACACACACTTTTGCTGACCAAAACAAGCTCCAGTTAGTGGATAAAATACAGAAAGTGGAGAGTAAGCATAAAAAGTTATTACTGAATAAAGTATTTTCATCATATTGTTTTTCTACCGCAGTAGGAAATAATGGTTCGGGGTTGGTACTGTTCTGTTTACAACCAAAACAATGATAAACTGCTGGGAAATCACTGATTTTGCTGGTATGAATGTGAACATGAATGTGTTGCTTTCATTAAATTCACTGGGCCTCCTGGTGGAGCAGCTGTTACTGACACATACTCACACAGCGGGTAACATTGCCTATTTCCATTCTGTCCGTGGGTGGATTACCTCCAGAGATGAGCAGGTCATTTCCACCCTCATTTTTAAAAGACACCTGTTTACCTCCCCTAAGAAGGGTGATGTTTTCTTTTGCATGTGTTTGTTTGTGTGTTAGTTAGCTGCATTACACATCAATTATCTGATGGATTACCACGAAATATTGGTAGGAAGATAAAGGATGGGTCAGGGTAACACATAACATTTTGGTGTGGATCCTGATATGCGTGACATCATCAATAGACGATGACATTTGCCATTCATCTGATGGAAATAGAAAAGCTTGAATGCTCCGTTTTATTTCACCTATGAATCCAAAGCACTCAGCTTCAGGCTGTTAGCAGTGATCTGTGTACAACCCTCCCAGGATGTTTTGTTATTGGAGGAGCAGTTCAGTTCAGTAACCTCGCTGCTATACGCTAGTTAAATTAAGTTCATCGTGTATCTTCAGAGAAGGCAGATGCGACATGAATTATGTGAAAATACGGGATTATCATGCAAACAAAAAATCCCTAGCATTCTAACGCTAGAATGCTAGCGTTTGTACGTTTTTTGTGAAGCCACTATTTATAATAACTTAAAACGATATTCCATGGATGTTTATTTACAATTATGATCTTAATTTCAACATGCTTATTGATGGTCAAAACACTATATTTGTGGGTCCCTCTGCCATCTTGCCGGTGATTCGCAGTGCATTCTGGGAAATTCTCTTAACCTTCGGTTTGAAGTGTGGGTCTGAATAATCTCCGTTTCGAGGACTGTAGTCCTACAGCCCGAAAACTTGGTCCTCCCACTCAGTCCCAACAAGGATCGGGACACCCTACACCTAAAGGGTTTACGGCTACAGGGAATAGGGGTAAAATATTCAAACAATTATGTGCCTGGCATCCATGTCAATTCCTTAATCAGTAAACTGCATATTTAAGTCAATGCTTGTTCACCATAAGCTCTATAGCTTTGAGCAAAGACACACATCACTGAATATGTTTGGAAAATTGTTATTTGTTCAATCACATTGTGTACTCAAAAATACTTAGATTTCTTTTTCGTATTGTTGGTAAAATTAAGTACTAAATAATTAAGTAGTTAGTACTGACAGGACAGGGCCAATACGATTTCAGCTGGTCCCAGAGCAGCCCCAGCCCGGCCCATGGATCCGCCCCTGGTAAGTACTCTCAGAGTGCCTTTATTGTTAAATGATGATTTTAAGCCTAAAAACATGAGCATGAACACATCTTCGTATTACTGTGTTTGAAAAGCAGTAGGGATTGTTGCAGTGAGTTATTTTTTTCCTATTTGGACTTTCCTTGCCCTGGGTTTTTCCTCTCAGGCCTGCCCTAACTCATGAGGTTTGTTAGAAGGTGAATGGAGGAAATTCATTTAGAAGGACTGAAACATTTTCCTCATACACACTCAAATTTACCAGGAATAGTAGTTTTCTTAAGTGATGTATATAACATATCAATAATTACGTGTAAGGTTATAATTTTTTACGCATTATTCAACAACTTCTTTATGTACCCCCTACCCAGGAAACCAGAAGTACCTTTCAGCCCCACTAGACTGTAAAACTATCAGACAAGGGCAAAGAAGCCACTTTTTGCCAATAATTTAAAACACTTTTTGCTTTGACAATGACACATTGCAGTGGCAAAGTTGTGCCGTTTTGTTTTATGGTTCATTCAGACTCAGATTAACCTTGAAGTGGTCAAACTTAGCTGTAGCCAGCTGTGAGCTGTACCTTTGAAGGATGGCACTAGTGTCTCACCTTTCTCTTTTTAACATCAATCTTGCAGACGTCTCACATTCCAGAGTTAAATCGGTGCTTCACAAACTTCACTGTGATCACACTGCACTTGTAAAGTGAACCAATATGATTGCGGTGTTTACATGGATCTGGCTTTTCTGTCTTTATTGTATAACGAGCCAAATAATCACATTTGATATGTTCAGAGACCCACATTAGCTCTATAACTCACTGATCTTTGAAACATCTGCCCTTCAAAACCATGAACCAGCAGCCAGACTACAGAGAGTCCTGGTTCTGACTGTGGCACTGTCCCAGTCTCCAGAGCTGGTGCCAGTGTGTAGACTCTGGCAAAAGAGGAGGCGCAGCTCAGCATCATAATGTTCCAGCTGCAGCCACCACAGTGTAGCTGTGCACAGCAACTTGTTTTTGCATTTTGTCCACTCAAAGCTTGGTCAGATCCACATCTCATATTAAAATTCAGTCATTATTGGTAAATAGATCATTTATTGTGTCATCAATTGAATTTATTCAAATTTTTACGTCATGTCATCCATAGCCCTCACGTACCATTATGCATTGTGGTCCAGCAAAACAAAAAAGTATGTTGTATCTCTCCTATTGTCTGGGAAGGAAAAGAGAGATGAGAGCAGGAGGCAGGGATGGAAGAAGCCTCCATTCTTTATTTTCACTGGCAAACCCACAAACACACACACTCACACAAACACACACACACACACACACACACACACACACAAAGAACACTGTTTGCATTTTCTGTTTCACTGAGGGGACTGAAAAAGATGACTCCCGAGGGGACAAACAAGTTAACCTATCACTTTATCATCACCAATTCTTCAAACGTTCACTCCAGAGAAGAGATGGCAGCGTCACGTGAGCTACACAAGGCCCGGGATTGGTTGGTTTACTGCCCCTACATCAGGAGACGCTGCCAAAGTGTGTGTCGTGTGTAAAAGAACCGGCAAATTGATATCTAAATTAGTTACCAACTATTCCTATAATTGCTAATAACCAATAAATCGATTAGTTGTATATCACCCACACAGTTGTGAATGAGTTGTGATTTGAATGACTTGTAAATGTTTACAAATCTGTCATATCTAAATTATATGTGAAACACACATACACACACACAAAAACTAATCTAAATTAGTACAGATTTATAATAATAAATAATAATAATAATTGTATTCTCCAAACAAGGTTCCAAAATGCTTTACAATACATCCATGGCAGAAAGAAGAATCAATTATAATAAAAGGTATCCACTCCATTTCCATTTGAAGGGTCAAATCATAACACAATAAGGTCCATTAATCAAAAGTCATGGAAACTCTAAATAATGATATGCACTTATAAGGTTAAAATAACCGTTCACACTCTGAGTGTTTGAGCTCTTACGTCCAATGAGGCTGATTTCTAAGGAACTATCAGCACTAACACTGGCGCTCGCTGTGACTCCGTGTCGTGCCTGGTGACTTTAATTAGCCCTCTGCTGATTCCATGCCATTTAAACTGGCTGTGAAATGTACAGTACAATCACTGCTGATTTTAATTTGTAGTTGTCTTTTTTCAGAGTTGTGCCTTGACGCCACTTACGAGCACAGCTAAGACGTGTGACAGGAAGTGGGACGTATGAGAGATCGGCAGAGCAGGTTGAGCCATGTTCTGCTCAGGTATTACTTTCATTTCAACACAGATGCAAGTGACTCACAACAGTTACACATGTCATGATTTGTCATGTACGGTGATAAAACGTTTCAATAAACAGTACAGAACATTTTGGTACACAGGTTGTCACGGTACTGTCGTCAATGCTTATTAAAATGTACCTAATTTGTTTTCTTTACTCTAGAATGAGCCCTTTATATTTAAATACTTTACATTTACATCATGAGCGGTTCCTCTCTACGGAGGCAGCCATGTTTTTACAGTAGCCCAAACTGGACCATTTAAACACATTTAGTGTTTTTATGGAAACTGAAGGGTACCATTGGGTTCTCTGTCATGTTTGGAAGGGGAGCTTGAGGTTTTTTTTTTTATATAAAAAAAAAAACAATTAGATTTGACCAACATCCATCTTTCAATGGTTATCTCATAAAACTGAATAATTGCGAATGTGGATGAACATTATCGTAGCTATCAGATTTCTTACTGCAGCATTTACTTATAACTGCATTACCATAACACAACAGTGTTGTTTGGAAGTTGATTACAATGGCTACTTGAAAGGTAAGAAATACCATGAATCATTTCTTGGAAAATTGTTTAATTAACATCAAATATTCAGAGTGTAACAAACTGATGAAATGTGGAACGTGCAGTGATCAGATAAATCTCGGCTGTGCACTTATGTGTGTAAGCTGTCTCACACATTGTGAGCTGGATATCAGCCTGACCTCTTATTTTAAAGTTGTTTGTAACAAAGTGGAATCAGTGGATAAACGTGGAGAATCAGTTCAGCAGGACGCTGATCTCTACCACATAACGGCTGCTGTTTTAGCAGGCTACCGCTGCACTGTTGCTGCTTGGTACACTATTGCTCTATTTGATCAGAATCCATAGGGATTGGCCTGTCAGGCCGTGTTAAGTCAACTAAGGATAGGCTCCACACACTGGTAGACGTGCTGAAGGCTGAACTGGAGAGGCACAGTGAGGCAGAGTGAGGGGAGGAGGGGTGAGCGGCAGAAAGGAGAGAAGACGAGGAGAGAGAAAAGAAAGAAAGGCATGCTGGGATCACGTGTGGTTTAATAAACCACACAGATTATTTTATCCGTGTGGTTTATTAAACGTCATTTCTCTTTGAATACTTCATTGGAATACAACCGACTGGGACGTGACAACAGAGAATGTTAGACAGAGGGGGTTGGAGAGGGTAAGATGTAAGATGTAAGCACAGAATGAAAGGAAGCAGAGGAATACTGCCTCACATTATAAGACCAATAGGATGATGAGAAAAGAACAGGGAGAAAGTGTGTAAGGCCAATTGGCAAAAAAATAAGCATTGATTTATTGGTTCATAACAGTGATTATACTGTAAGTCTCACACTTATTGTTTACTGCAGTACCAAATTTGGTGCAATTTGGACATGCTGTACCTTTTAATATTAATAAATGTTGAATCAACAGGCAACATAGGAGATGTTCATCACTCGGTTGATTTTATCATTATTGCAGGACCAAAAGATGGACTTACTCTGCATTTAGTTGAGTCCTTTGTCTTCTTTGATTAGAGCAAATACAGAAGTCATACCAGGATCCCGCGTAACAGCTTTCTAAAATATACTAAATGTATGACTGTATACAGATTCAGGGAGGGTTTGTATTTTGTTGCACATCTTTCAAAGAAGTCTTGAAAGTTGCCAGCTGCCTGGTGGAGCGGGAAGCAGCTGGTCAGTGGAACAGGAGGGATCGATATCAACCCATCTGGGTAACCAAGCAATTCCTGACAGGGGGTGTGGTGACTTTTCATAGAAGACTTTATAGATAAAAGATACACGTCTTTTATGTGGAGAAGACCAACCACTGACTTAAACACAGTGGTGTGTAGCATGAGGGCATCACATAGGCATCAGTAGTAATAGTTCTCAGGTCAGAGTGATAGACAGAGAGCTGAGTGGTGTAAGAGAGGAAAAGATCCATGACTACAATTCACATCCCTTCATCAAGGACTGAAATGAAAACTGCCTGAGCTCTTCTTTTCCACAGAATATGGGGCGAAGTAAGATTGATTTGATTGAATGAGGGGTTTTCATTAACATGCTGAGATATTTATATTCTGTGACTATTAATCATAGGAATCTTGGTCACGTTTAGTTCTGGAAAACAGTAGGAAACTCCATTTGACCAGCATTTAGTAAAGGTCTTAGAAGATATGTTATCAGTCAAGCATTACATTTTGTCATGTTTTAAGGCTAGCGTGAGATTCTGGGTAGAGTTAGAGATAGGGTTAGTCACTGTGGTTAAGGTCAGAGTAGGTCTCTCTGCAATCGATGTAATGTCCCCTGAAGTCATGGAGTCACTACTATTTAGGTATGTGTGTGTGCATCTGTGTGTGTGTGTGTGTGTGTGTGTGTGTGTGTGTGTGTGTGTGTGTGTGTGTGTGTGTCTTAAAAACGGTTTAACCCTAGAAGAAAAGGAATAATGTAAAATGTATAAAGACAATGACATGGCCCCAGTTCTTTAGAGAAAATGGCTTCAAGCCACACATAGAGTTTCTCGGAATCGCCCGTTTCTTTACCTGGGTAAAATAAGCTTGCTGCTTGCTAAGGTTTTTGTACTTTTAAGGTTCTTTCAGACAGAAATCCAAGGCTTATACAGCATTCACTGTGACAACGGAATCTCAAACCACTTGTTGAGATACAGGTGCAGCTGTGATCCACTGGAACAAATAATACATGATAAAAGCTGTCAGGGAGATAAAACATTTCTGTGTTGTTGCCAGGGTTTCCTCAACTTTCCACGTCCAGGATGCAAAAGACAAATGTAATCACCCTCTGGGATCCTGTCTCATTAAAGCATATTGCCTCTTTTGTCAAGTGAGGACGTGGCAGCGAGTGGCCTGCGTCCACAACGTCCTACACAAGGACAGTTAATAGCTTAGGTCCAGACGCTGACTCGTGAGATTACTGATTACTGGTGTTTCCTTTCCGAATGAGAAACACTAAACTTTGTAGCTGTAAACCATTAAATGACACTTGTGCACTTTTGGAGAAATACTGCAGCCTGAAGGGTAGAAAGTGTATTACCCATTGGTGACGTGGATGACAACAAATAACCACATCTACATCATGGCGGGCTGGAGAAAAGCGTTGGCATTTGTGAGGCGTTAATTCACCGTGAGTCAGAGCACATATACAAGCACATGGGAGGTCGTGATGTGCATTAACCTTCAACTGCACGGTCCTGGTTGAAACCCTCACATCAGCAGGGCTGCACGCTGCTGACTATGAGCAAGACACTGAGTCACTGGATCCTGATGGGCTGCAGGGCTCAGATCTGAGCTGAGGATGACCTCCACTGAGATGTGAACTGACCTACAGGCACCATAACAGTTCATAACAACACGCATTACAGTCATTTCTTCCTGTCATATCTGCAGCAGCAATAGAGGTAACTTCTGCATGTTTGCTTGTTCGGCTTTTCTTGTACCCAGAAATGTTCATAGGCTGAATTTATATAAACAACCACGTTTTTACACTTTTATGTTTTTACGGTATTTTGGGGGCATTGCACCTGAATTGACAGGACAGTTATTGTGACAGACAAAGAAACGGGAGGACGTGCAGCTAATCCGGATCAGAGCAGAAAACTGCAGCCACGGCAGGAGGACTCAAGCGGGACACCTGCATAACCGGGTGAGCTAGATTTCAACATTATTTAAATAAAGTGACAGAAGTTTCTCCTCCGAGACTGCCTGCCACTCAATCTATCCATCTGGACAATGTGGGAAGAAACACAAATGATGCTGAGTATCAACTATGATGTTTGGTCCATGCTTGGTACCTGCTATCATTTGCATCATTTGTAGGGTGCCTTAGCAGCAGCGAAATATTGACTGCAGATAAATAAACTACTGGAAAGGACCCCTCCACTACGTCCTGTGTGATCACAAACAAACAGAATAACCTGCTGACCTCAGAGGCCTGTGTCGCTGCCCGGGACGCCACACAGCCTTTTGTAAAACACCTGATAACAAACACAGCTTAAGGGAAAAGTAGATTTTACCCAAACACCTTAAAGCATGCTTGCTGTTTTTCAGATATTCAATATGCAATCAACCACTGCACTGAATGAATGCATTCCTGCCTCTCACAAAAACTGCCATTGAGCAAATTCTGTTGTGGGACACAAAATTAAAGAGTCCTTTGATCATGTCAGAGGGCATGACATCAAATTACACCAGAGTTTCATGGAAGAAAAGGGATTCCTACATTTTGTGGCGTCACTTTGATCAAAATTGCTCTTTGAAATCTTGCAACACACAAGTCATAATACTATCACCCATTCCAGGCAGCAAGCCACTGATCAGAGGTTTCCATGTGAAACAGAGGACGTGTACTCAGAACCTCAGAGGATCACAGAGATTCAAAGAAACAAGGTTTAAAGAAGGAAAGAAAAACAGACCACCCACTTGTTTTTTTAATTATTTAGCATTTAATATCAATTTTCTTAGGTTTAATTATTTGTGGATGTGACAGAGCGATGTAAGGAAATGTCAGCTGTCAAAGTTGTGAGTGCTGATACAAAAGCAGCTCATGAGGTATTTGCTGCTGAGAACATGATACCAGCGAAACGTGTACAAGCTCATTCAATGTTGCCCTGGTTTTTCGAGTTATTGGTTTGGGAACAACCACGGTTCAGAAAATGTACTCATTATCTACTCGCCACTGTGCCGATGGAGGGGTGGGTGAATTGTTTGAGTCCACAAAACACTTTTGGAGTCTCAGAAGAAAACTGAAGTTTATGGTGACCTCTTTTTCAGATGTAATAAAACAACTGAAAAATCACAACATGCCTCCATACTGCTCGTGGGGGTGCCATCAAAGTGTCCGCAAGCCCCGACATTCATATTCAACTCTAAACGGCTGCACAATGGTGGCTCTTAAGAGTCTTAAACGGCTGACACGTCTCTTTCACAGGCCTGTAGATTGGCTTTAGCATGTTTGGTTGGATGGGACTGTCGCCATGGAAAGGTTAACAGCAACGTTTCCTCTCTGCTGTGGAGAACGCCTTCTCGGAACTGGCTTCTGTTCCTCAGCTCGTTCCTGGAGAGATTTCCTATCAGTGACCATAAACTAGAGCAGAGCAAGAATAATTGGTGCAAACAGGCTGAATCTACAATATTTCAAATCTACAGTAATGGAGGTTATTGCTCTTCAATAGCATCTCTCTCTCTCTCTCTCTCTCTCTCTCTCTTTCACTCGCTCTCCCGCTGTCGTCTGGGCCAGTCCTCCTCCTCTCGTATATTTCCAGCGCTTCTTCGCGCCTCGTCATCCCTTCTGCAATTTATGGATCTCTCTCTCCTCTCCCCTGTCCTCATGTCTCTAAATCTACCCTCCCCTCTCAATTCACTATATCTCCTCTCCTCTTCCTCTACCTCCTTATTAATCCCTTATTCCATGCTTCCTACATTCCTCAGCCTCCTCTGGACTCTCAATTTTTGTCTCTCCCTTCATCATCCACTTCGCCTCGGCCGAGATAAGACATTCATTTTTAAGATGAACGTCACTGAGCGGCACTTTTACTTCCGCTGCCTCGGTGCAGACGTGTAAATGATCAGGAGGGTTTCGAAACGTTTAAAGAAACTTTTGTAATTTGGTTCCCTTCCTTTCAGTACGTCGGCGGGGATCTAATAAATCACAACAGCACCAGGTGACGATATGAATTAGGTTTGAAATGGAGCAATTATAATGGAGAAAACAGCAGTAAATCCCTCTGCTCCAGACTCCCCCCCTTTCTCTTTCTCCATCTCGTCCTCCGCCTCTCCCCTCTGCCTCCTCTTTGTAGAGAGTAACTTTACATGAGCTCAAGAACTTGAGCGTTGTAGACTTGTAATCGACAACATTTATTCAGCAGCTGCACTTCAGATGAAGATTTTATAGACAGCGTTCTGCTGGCAGCCGCTGCCCTACAAAATACGAGCGTCTCGTTGCTCCCCTTGTCACGTATCAGATGTCTATGAATTGTTAGCTGCTACGCCGAGACGCTTCTCCTCCAGACTCCTCGGGTGGTTTGATTTAAGTAACTGCTCAAGGCCCAAAGAGGTCAAATTATCCAATATTTCACCGGAGAAAAGTACAAACTCGAGCTCTGTGTTGTAGAACTTTGTGTTTACTTCCTCCCTGGCCCTTTAATCACCTCACAAGCCGTCAGATGTCTGCCCTGATCCTGGAGGAAGACTGGTGCCTCGTTTTTGAACCACAGGGTAAAACAACTAATATAATGTTAAAATGGTTATTCCACCCCGTCTCCTGTAAAGATGCTGCCTACACCTGAATGCAACAGTATCAAGGTAACGGGGGTGAATCGAGGGGTGGTACAAGGAGCCACTGGCCCCAGCTTGAATCTGATTGGCCTATGTAGTGTCCCGTGTCCTTTCTATGGTTTCAATATTGGACAGGACAGGGGCACTGTAATGGATATTGGTCATGTAATTGGCCCCTCTGCGTCCATTCAATCAAATCAAAGCTTAAAAAATACTTTCATCATGTACTATTCCCTGAATTTACCTTATTCTAGTTTTTTATTATTGTATTGGGAGGCAACGCTTACATTTCATACATTTAAATTGATTCACTCATTTATTTATTATTTTACAACTAGGGTGTTCTTTGTTTTTATGTTCCTTTAAATGTATTTTTGTTGTGAAGCACTTTGCAATTGTGTTTTAAAAAGTGCTATATAAATATATTGGTGCTTGAAGTCGACCGGACTTTAACTTGAAACTGTGAATGAATTACATGAATGTATTGGTGTTTCTACCAGAGGACAAGAACTGAATACTTCATCCATCACTCTCTCTCTCTCTCTTTCTCAGTCTCCTCTCATCCTCTCTCATCCCTGTTGTAAACTACTGCCACCCCCGCAACCCCCCCCAACCCCGCCCACTCTAGTAACAAATGACCAGCGCTGGTCAGTGTGACGGAGTCATTCTGCTGCCAGTCCACCTACCCACTCGTCTGATCTATACGACAGTGGCTTCACACTATAAATCACACACATGAATGCACACACACACACACACACCTGCAGTCTCAGACGGGTGCTTTGTTACTAAACGGCCAAGATAATTAAACCCTGTGCCTCCCTCCCCTGAGTGTGTAGGTGTGTGTGAGGGCCCTGCTGTTGCATTGTGGCACACACACACACGCGCAATTAGACGGCACACGTCCAAACTGTCTTCTTCCCCTCTCCTCTCTCCTCACACTCAAACACACACACACACCACACATACACACTCAGACCATTACAAACACAAACACACAATCTCTCTTTCTCTGTACCAGTCATAGAGAGAGAGAAACCGAGAGAGCGAGGGATGCAGGGAGGAGGGAGGGAGAGAATGCACCTGCTGGGCCGCAGAGCACTCAAACAAACAGCGTCTTGTGTTTGGGGAGACTTGAACAAATGGGGAAATTATACAGTGGAACCAAAATGGCACCCTTTCACCCAAAGGTGCAGCACCCCAGCAGGGCGATGGGAATTCATGAAGCGTATTCCTATTTCTCTTCTTATCCAGTCATAATATGTCATGCACTTACAGTGTGTGCACCTGTATGATTGAACTGCGGGGTTGAGGTATGATGTGGAGCATGACGGATCAGGTCAGTGGATGTGAGGACATGCAGAGATTACAGAGAGGGTTAATCAGGCCTGTGGGGACACATGGACTGGAGCTGCACCGTAGACATTTCATGGTTGAGACACAATCTGAGCACGATGAGATGCAGAAGCCCCACGGAGACAAACAAAACAATCACAAAAAGATTCAGGGTGATTACAAAGAGGTGTCACATTTCTACAAAGAGACACTAGGACAGCAAACAGCCTTAAATTGGTGTAAAAGACGACAGACAAAATGAAACAATCTAAACAAAACGCCATCGGACACAGAAAACACAAATCATAAGGAAGTGCAAACCGTAGGGAGATGGAGAGAGATGCGAAGAGAAGACACAACCAAAGAAATGTCAAATCAGCACAAAGAGACAAAAATATGAAAAGAGACTGTAATAGCTTTAAAAGTGTGTGGAACTAGGTGATGTAAAACAATTCAATTTAAACACAAAACATTGAGTCAGCAGGGGATTCCTCTGTGTAGGAGGGGGACATGTCCACGATGTATATGTGCAGGTGTCTTATAATCGTCCAGAAATAAAAAGGAAAAAGCTAATAAAGAGAAAGTAAATTCTTGAAAAATACACACTTCCGGCATTTTTTTTTGCTGAGTTGACTTTGGGTGCGTTTATCCTGCACTACATCTCTGGCTGAACACTCCTGATCTCCCCTGGAGGGGATGTCTGTCACCCATGATGTCCAGCTGTCAGTGCTCTTCATACACACACACACACAAACACACACACGTACACACACATAGATTTGGATGACTGAATACTGAAAATGACGCCTGACGGTCAAAAAGTAAGTAAGAACCAAAGCAGTGCAATCAAAAGTGATTTTGCATTTCTACAAGTGTGAGCTCAGAATATTGCTGACACACACACACACGGTCTATTTTCTTCAAGCGCGTGCGTAAAAACGCTCTCCCTTCGGTCTCTCACTTCTCTCATACACCCACGGACCAGGAGCGCGCGGTCACACACACACACACACAGTAGAGCGTACACTTCTCTGTCTGTCTCTCTCTCTCTCTCTTCCTCTGTGACAACCCACAGACACACGAACAGTCCATGAAGTAAACTCATCACACACGTGCGCACACAAGCGTAAAATCGGAGCGTGACATCCTCTTACCTGATCGACTGGAGAAACTAATCCTGAATCCGGTGCTGATGACCCGATCTTGACCAGAGGCAAATGTTTTCTGTTGTGTGTTTTTATAGATGAAATAATCCCACCTCGGGCTCCCCTCCTCCGCCACAAACCTGACCGGCGCTCTCCAATGTCTCCTCTCCGAAAACGGAGGGGGCGATGGATAGACGGATGGAAACAAACTGATGAAGGAGGTCGTTTTCCTCCTCTCACCTCAGATGGGGCAGAGCCTCTCGGGGGCTGAAACACAGAGGAGAACCTCTTTCCTCTTATCCCTCCCTCCTTCTCCAAGATGTTGCACGACTAAAGTCTACTCCAGTCCTCCGCACTTACGCATCCTCTCCTCCTCTCCCTCTCCCTCTCTTTCTTTCACTCGCTCTCCTCCGCCCTCTGTCTATCCCACTCGTGTCTTTCAGGACGGGATGCGGAGACAGAGACAAGTAGGCACAGACCTCTGCGCTCGGTCGGTGTCAGGCTGTGTCCGGGCAGTGGTGTGAAAGAGTCGCTCCACTTTGCGCAGCCAAAAATAACTTCCAATCTCCAAACTAGAATCCGGCGCAGCACTGGCACTGTGATAATTCCTATTTCATTTTTTTTAATCTGATTGCAGTGGAGATCTTGTTTCAATTATGATTTCATACTCTTACATAAGGTAAATTCTGCCCTTTGCAGATCCCTGTGATGTCCTTACAGGGGCTTTCATTTAGAAGTGGAACTGCTGCTGTACTTGATAATGAGGATTATTTAAGAGTTACTTTGTTATGCTTCGTTCCAGAGGTTTGTATGAAGGGTTAATGGACATGGAACTCAGCCTGGTGATTAATCAATCGTCGGTTTCGTCGATGTATCGATTTATCAATAAATCAGTCCAGATGTGCTGCTGGAGAAGAAACACTGGTGCCAATAAGAGAGCAGCTGCAGTTCACTGTCCCTCTGCTGCTTCACTCCCACACAAGTCCAAGTTTGCCAGGTGATAGTGTCCGACAGTCAATCAACCAATCAATAGGCCGATCAATAAAAGCAATCAGTACATATCCAGACAAGAGTCGATGATAGAAATGGAAAGGATGGGAACAGATCTCTCCTCTTGTCTGCTCTTCAGTCCGCATCCATCCTCTTCTTCACTTTCCCCTCCTCCCACCAACACGTCCCTCTGCGGGTCAGAGGACTTGAACCCGCTGCTCTTCCCTGGACACGATCCCGTGCTGCACTTCACTGCCAGAAATCACACAAAAAGTCCACTTGAGAACGACTTTTTGGAAATCCTCCACGCAGCGCTGGTGCGGGCGAAGAGAAGGGAAGAAGCGCAGAAAGCCCCGAGCCGCTTCTTTTCGGATTCTCCTCCGAAGCGAAGGGGAGGAGGAGAAGGGTGAGAAAGGGATCTCCTCGCGCTCAGCTGCAAATCTGAGAAATGAGGGAGCGATGGAGAGAGAAAGACAATGATATGAGGAGGAGAGAGAGGGGTGAGTCCGCAGCTGAGTTAAAGACAAACCCCACTTTTGGCTCGACGGTGGAGAGAAGAGATGAGATTAGATCAGATCAGATGCGCCTTTTCTTTTTTCCTCCTTGCAGAAATAAAGTAGTTCCGCTCATTATTCTCCCCCCTCAAACACTTCACCAACTGCCCACAGAAGCAGTGATAAGACACAGGGAAACTGCCATTTCTTGCGGAGGCTTTTTATCCAAAGTGCCTGGAGTCCACGAGAGCGCACAGAGCAGCAGGAGGGAGAGAGAGAGAGAGAGAGAGAGAGAGAGAGAGAGAGAGAGAGAGAGAGAGAGAGAGAGAGAGAGAGAGATTATTCTTCCTCTCGTGTTGATATTCAGACCATTCCGTTCATTTTCAGATGCCAAATAGTTTTTCTGCCCCCAGATAAAGAAGAGATGATTGTGGCGCTGTTCCTTCAGCACCTGTCTCTCTCACACACACACACGCACACAAACCATGAAGTTTTCTATTGATACGAGAAAACCATTAAAAATATATTTTGTATCTCGACTTTAACAGCATTTGTATAGCCAGCAGCACAATGCAATGCAACTGGTCAGAGGTAAACAAAGAGCAGTGGGGTCAAAGAAGACATCGGGTTGGCAACGGTGAGAGTTTTTAGAACACACAAAAACAAGGTTGGTTTGGATGTTTCAGGACGGCAGGACGGTGAAAGGTGCCACTTTGTCGCCCCCTTTTGGCAGGGGAGAGAAATTATCAGGGGACGTGAGTGAGGAGGGATGAAGCCGTGCCAGGATTAGAGGGTGAGAGGAAGGACGGATGGAGGGAAAGCGGAAAGGAGGAGACGAGGCTGGAACAGGACATGAGGCCACTGAGCCATTGTGTAAATCACTGATGATAAATGTTGATTACAATGAGTAAAACACACAGATACCTTCCTCGGAATGACATGTAAACATATAGGCATATGTAAACATTGTATTAATTCAATTATTGCTGCTTTGCTGTAGATCTTCTGGGATTTCTACACTTGTCAGAGCAAAAGACATTCAGAGATAAGTTCTATATGGACAGACATGTTGTTTCAATGAGAGTGGTCAGACTGGTTGGAGCTGAGAGAGCAGCAGAGCCCACGTCAAGTTCCACTCCTTTCAGCCATGAACACCAACCTGAGGCTGCAGTGACACAGCTTCACCAACAGTGGACATTTTAAGACTAAAAAACGTTGCCAGGTCTGAAAGAACTGGATTTCTCCTGAGTCTGAATCTAGAGTCGACAGCCTGAATCCATGGACACAGCCCGCCTTGTGTGGGGGTGTAATGGTGTGGGAGATGTTTTCCTGACACACAGTGGACCTTCAATTCCAATCAATCATGGTCTGAATTTCACAGTCTCTCTGAGCACTGCTGCTGACCGTGTTCGTCCCCCTTTCACCACAGTTCACTCGTGGCTGCCTCTAGCTGGATAATGTGCCATAGCCGTTTTCAGACATGACCTCTGGAGGAACTGGGAATTGGATCCGGACCAGAGCTTTCCTTTCACACATGAACAGCGCAGCGGGAGATTCTCAGAAGCTTTCTGGACAGCAACAGATCCTCCAGAGGATTCAGGTGAGGGGGAATGTGTTCATTCTGCTGCCGGTATCACATGTTTCTGTTTACAGCACATCAACACCAGCGTTGGCCCTTATCGTCTTCACCTGGGGCCTCGATGTGTACGGCTCCACTCCTTCATCCTGAGATATTTGTTTTCTTTTTTTTGCATTTTTTTTGTCGCGTGCTAGAAACGTCATCATCCATGTCACAAAAAAAATTCTGTGTGTTTACTTTGTATAAGGAAATGTCTTGTGTTATCTGTTGTGCCTGTGCACTTTATATGTTTCACTGTGGGAGAGTGGGAAACGTCGTATCGATTCCTTGTATGTTCTGAACATGTTAAGAAATTGACAATAGAGCTACTTTAACTTTAACTTAACAAGGAACCAAAGCTGATTGGAGAGCAAACGGAGGCCTCACTGTAAAATATGGCGACCATTTCTTCGGACGAAAAAAATAAAAAAGAACAGCAGAAGAACATGTATTCCCCCCGTGCTGCTCCTGTGGTGTCATCTGAACTCGGTAACTGCAACTGCAAGTACTACTGATATTGTCACATGCCCCAAGGGGGAGAGGACAGAGGCGAGAGCTTGTGCGGTGTGCGTGATGAGGATTTACCTCATCAACCTTATTGCAGAGAGCCACACAACCCCCCCCCCCCCCCCCAGAGAGCCACACAACCCCCCCCTCCCCTCACACACACAGACACACACACAAACGCACACAGATCGTAAAAAGTCAACGGCACCTGGTGTCAAGGTAAGATTGTGTGTCTCAAAAAAAAAAGCGAGACATTCAAAAAACACGAGACCACAAATAGAACTCTGCACAAGGACCTCATTAAATATGTGCATTTGAGCAGTCCTGCAAATGGCTCAGCTGTAGCTCCAGGAGGAAGTCTAATGAGTATTCATTAGTGCACTGGTCCAGCATACCATCAAAAAAGTCACAGTGAAGAGTGAGATGTAGGAATGGAACTCTGCACATTGGCGACTGTACTGTACATGTCGGAGGCTGACATGTGTTTGCGACGTCAGAGCACAGTGAGCACTGTGAAATCATGCAAAAGTGAACGCATCTCATATTAACCCACATGGATAAGCTGCGTCGGGGGAGTCTGGAGGAAGACGGTCATCTTGAGTGATGACTGGAGCCTGCTGGTGTGGACAGGGGATTTTTAGGTTTCCATGGAGGATCTCGAAGTGGAACCCGTTGGAACAGATGGTCAACTAGATGTTTAGGTTCACTGGCAATCCTCCCTGGCCTTTTCCTCACCCTGTTGTCACACAGCTCCTCGGTGGAGGGCAGCAGGCGGCCAATGAGTCACTCACCAGTGTGGAAAATAAGCTGGACCTTGTCCCTGGAACGAGTGGAGACTGGTCTAGTAAAACTGGGATGGACATTGTGGTGTGACTGTCACTTTGTGTTGTTTGAAACTGCACTGAGAGACAAAACAAACCACTGTTTTCATTATTTATACTGAAGACAAAATCTTCTCAAGCACGTCAAGAGAAAGAAAAAACAAGTAACCAACAGTAGCAATTGACAGTGGGCTGGTCAGAGAAAAAACTGAAATATATACCTAGATAACATAGATTTACTTCAACCTGAATTAATACTCTAGGTGAAGAGAACAGTCTGCATACAGTAACAGAAACAAGAGAATGTGCTGCTTCATAATCAACTACATGAAGCTGCATGTGCTGCATGCTAACGGTCGACTAACAAGAAGGGCTTACACAGCCATGACTGTTTTCCATTGTTTTAATCAATATCCGCTGAAAATATCTTTTTCAAAAAAAGCAAATTGGTTTAAGCTAATTTCAGAGTTGAGTTGGTCCCTGTGTAATGGAAATACTTTAGAAAATCTTTCTACTAATAGAAATTAAAAGTGTTAATAGGAGGAAACACATAATTGGCTGCTAATTATAAACTGAAGTAAAGTCCCTTCGTGTTTGTACTGAAAATCCCTTTTTTTTAAATCTGGCTCTAAAAGAGAAGGGCTGAATAAAAAGTGGTTCACATTGTGTCAAGTTAAAATAGATCAACTGGCACTAAAAGTTAAAAAAGAGTTTAAATTTGTCCTAAATATAAAACATAAAATCATTCTGTGTTATGTAGTTTACTTGGAGTAGCTGTAACAGACTATGAATGTCAAGCCATGTTTGTAGCTCTGTCAGAATAACAGCAGTTGGGCCAGAATGCTGCTGTCAGCATCATATGAAAGTTTATGTGACAATACTAACATGCTGATGTTTAGCAAATAAATATAATGTATTAAGTAATAAAGGTTATCATGTTTTCATCTTAGTTTAGCGTTTTACCATGCTAACGTTAGCAAATTAGCACTTAACATTAAGTGGAGCTAAAGTTGAACGGAATGCTACCAGGTATTTTGTGATAAACATATTGAACATACTATGACCTGTTGATGACACCGGATAAATTGTAAAAAGTTGTTGAGGTATTTCAATTGAAATCACAAAGCTCAAACTTATGGCACTGCCAAATGAAAAGTCAAGAGATAACCAAAGTCAACAGGCTCCATCCTATGGGGACCATGAATGTCAGTACCACATTTCATTACAGTACATCAAGTATTTGTTGAGATATTTCAGTTTGGACAAAAATACTTGACCAAGTTCTCGACAGTTGAAGTGCGGTAGGGATGACGATTCATCCTGAGGGGAACACAGATGTCTGTACACAACTTGGTACCTATGAGGATATACAGTATGTATGGAACTTTAGAGCAATCCATCCAGTAAAGTCATCTTTAATTTAGGAGCCATGTGGAAACATCCCTCTATCTTCCTTTCACTTAACAACTGCCTTACTGTAACAGGTCGTGTATTAGGCGGCCGAGCTAAGTCTCAGAAGGCAGATGCGGATATGTTCTCATATCACTTCAAGTTGTTTATGAAGGTTTATATCAGAAATGATTGACTGGAATTTTCAACTGACCCGACAGATGAGCAGAGATGTGGCTTCTCATAGGAAGCAGGCCCTAATGTGTGTAGGCTTGCTGACAATGGTCTGCAGATACCTGAGCAGCTCAATTACTATAGTGATGATGGAGTCATTGCACACTGGGTCTATGTTGGAATCATCTGGCCCTTCAGTGTTAAGCCACAAAGGGCCTTGAAGAATGAAGGGAATGAACCATTAGTGTTTGGGTTAAAGTGACTCCTCTGTGTTTTGTGTTCTTCCCTGTGTTGGGGGTAGAATTCATTCCTCCAGTTGCCCTGAATTCAGGGTAGGGATGTTTAGTTTTCATTTTTATTCTCTATCCTGATAGCAGGCATGGCATGCCATTTACTTTTGCCTGAGGGGGGTTGTACACAGCAGCAAAATGATTGAAGTAAACTCCCGAAGAGAGCAAAATGGCTCGCGGGAAAAAACAGCGTCTCCAGCATGAGATGGCCAAATTGTGATTCAGCAAGCGCAATGGAGCACCACTTGTTTTTGATATTAAAACAACCCCCCCGCCCCCTCCCACCCCGCCCTTCTGTTCTGCTGCCGATTTGTGCTCCACAGTGCACCTGAATCAGCACAGACACTGCAGCCCCACAGCAGCACCTGAGTTGAGAGGGAACCAATTTTCCTGGAAATAAGCTGTTGAAGTGAGGCTATTGTAATCCCTGGTCGGCAGTTGTAATTTATTCATTTGGTTGTTTTGGACTCTAGGAAGAGCAGCGTGGAATCTTTGTGTCCTGCAGCCGTGATGTGCTCCAGTATGTTTTTTCCCTTCTCAAGGCTCCAATTATAGAGATCTGGGGAAAGGAATCCTCATCTCATCAGCAGCTGTTGGTTAAAATGTCCAAGGGAGAGCTCAGAAGTGTGGATAGCAGCCAGTAGGCAGAGTGTCAACTGGTTGATGCACACGGTGGAAACACATCATTTACGAGGAACAAGTCTAGCTGAGCAGCTCCAAATGAAAGAGTGTAGAAAGTAAAACCCTAATGGATGGAAATGATTCCCGTTTAAGGGTTATTTTCAGGAAACATGTTTGAAATACATCATTTGTATTGAAGCCAGTGTTTTACCCAACTGTTGTGCTGAGAGTTGGATGAGAAGATGTAGATCACTCTTATAAGTCATCATTAAAGCACAGCCACAAGACATCAGCATCGCTCAGGATTAATACTATCAAAATTCCAATCAAGTTTTTTCTTATTTTTAGACTTAACCTTTACTCGCTTACCTTGTTCTGCCCGCACAACATATGAAAGCATGTATATAATAACCAAAGAAACCCAGAACGTTGCAATTGATAATCTGTATTTTCAATGAAGGTAATTATACACACGTAGCACCTCGACGTGTGCCCCCAAACGAAGACGGGAAAGTGAATACAACCCCTCTAATTAAAACAAATCAGATAAATCAATAATTCCCCCAAACCCCAGGTTCATGCAGTCCCAGAGTTCAATCAGAATCCCTCACAGTTCTGAATCACCAAAAAAGGGTTAGGGTTTGAGGCCTAATTCCAATATTCTGCAATCAGGCTTCAATTTGCCAAATCATCAATTGTAAGACCAATGTCCTCCAAGTCTCCATGTTCATATGCATTGGTCAAAGTTGTTCATTAAGAAATCCCAACCTGTATGTGGGAGCCTCTCTTTCAGGCCCCATTTTGTGTGTATGCAATGGTTATAAATGAGGCCGCAAGTTATTTTAAAAAAGTGAATATATTCATTGCAGCTAAAATAGGACACACCATAATTTGGCCTCAGGCAACTTTTCAAATAACAGTAGAAGTTTTTTTTTTTTAAAACACAAAATGAATGTATGACTACAAATATCCCAGGCTTTCAATCTCAATTGATTACAAATCAGGATAACTACATTCAGGAATAGCATAGTGTGTGGGATATACAATGCTAAGATATCAGAAGTCAGGATGATGTGCTTATGTTCTTCGTTTTACTGTGTTTTGGGAGATTTACACTCATTTATGTTCATTGCGACACTGCCCCTTATCTATATGTCTTATGGATCATTGTCAGGTTAGGAGGCTGATTTTGTTGTTGCCTTGGGCTAGCATGTTAGCTTCAGACTCAGTTTGCAGCCATTAGGATCTTTTCACAGAGTTAAGGGCTAATGAGAGAGCTGGCTATAGCTGATCAAATCTGTTCGTTACAGTTCAGGATGAAAACAGTCATGAGCTGGAAATGAGAAGCAGCTGTTTGCTCATTGCTGTGAGGAAACCAAATCCTGATTCAAAAATGACTGATCATTCTGGCACTGTTATTGTAAACAGCATTAGAACGGATAATGAAATGGAATATGAAGAAAACTGGCTCCGATTTATCTCACAAAAAATACAAATTAAATCCTCTTTAATGCTATTTCGTCTGCATATTTTATTTAATTGTATGTGGTGAGCCAAGAAGTAAAACTGAAATTGAATTTTGGGATATGTATCCAAGCAGCCTCAAAGAATGTATAACTATGCATACACACACACACACACACACACACACACACACACACTGCATAACCTTGCCCTCTCTAGGTTTTTTTTTTACAATATAATTAGGTGTCTAGATATGGCTGTCCAATTAGGGATCTGGGAAAATGTTAAAAGTTCCCAAAAGAAAGACGGGGTGTATGCTTAGAGGCACTGAAGAGAACGAATGCAAAGAGGAAGAGAAGGTAGGAGAGAACGAAAGAAAGAGGTGAAGAAAGATGGAGAACGACAACAACGTGCATGCAGACAAAAGAAAAGAGGAAGTGGCGGGCAAAGGGTAAACAGGCATTTGAATGATTGCTAAATTGGCTGCTCTATCTGTAGTTATTCTACCCTCCATCTCTCTCTTTCTGTCGCTCTGTCTTTCTCTCATTGACACACACACGCACTTGCACACACACTTTACTGTTTTGGTCGTAATGAGCACTTAGAGCACTGAACCATCACCAAGCTCTGTGGAAACTGGTCAGTACACACACAGCCATCTGACAAACCTCACCCACACACACACACACACACACACACACACACACACACACACACACACACACACACACACACACACACACACATACCAGGGCAATTTGGGGGTTAGTTGTTCTCTATTCTGTAATGGAGAGTTTCCACTTCTAAGGGCCAAGCTAACGGACTGATACAACGACAAACTATGTGAGTGTGTGTGTTAGTGAGTGTGGTGCTGAGACTACACAGATGAGATAACACATGCAAGAGACATCCTGGAAAAGGATCAGATAAAGTCAGATCTGACAGGTGTAAGTTTGCGCTCCTCTTTCCGTCCTTGTCCTGTCTTGTACAGAACACATTTCATTTATTGATAACTGACTGTGCAAAAATGACCTGATGTTATACGTGCTGCCCACTTCTGATGTGTGTCCCTTTGAAAAAGCAGCCACAGGTGACAATGACCCTCTATGCTTTTTTACTTTATCCTCTTGTCACTTATAGGGAAAGCCCTGTCAGGAACAAACAGGTAAAATTGAAATCCTTTGGAACATCTGTTATATATTCTGAGCTCAATTGAGAATAAACTCATCCTACATGAGTCATCAACCACACTTCAAATATGAACTTCCAGGATTTTTGGAATGGTCACAATTTGCTTAAACATCTTTAGATTTTAGGGAAAGATAGTTACACACCTTTAATCCGAAATGTATATTCAATATCCAGCGTTTCCTTGAAATTTTATCCTAAATTTACACTTATTTCTACAATTTGTTATAATATGTCATATTTACATCAAATGTCTGTGCCAGAGCAGAATATGAGGCAGAAAGTTTGGGTTTGAAGTTTGGGTTGATGAATGGGTAACATGTATGTGATTGAGTTTATGTCCTTTCACTGACCAGCAAGTCACTTTCCTCTTTAATCGTATTTCCAGTGCTTCAGTTGCCTTACCTATAGCAAACACTATCTTCACCGCAATTTACTTGCTATTGCCACACAAATGGTACTCGAAGTACAAAACACATAATTGTAATTGTTGGTTTGCACAATTGTCCAGTATCAATTCACTTTCCTGAGGCCAGGGATAAGGATGTTGAATTGTGAATGAAGTGTTATAAAGAAAATCTAGGTAAGTTCCACACTTTTGTGAACCACATGTAATCACACTGACCTGTGCTGCATTTTCCTCCATTCAGGGAAATGAAGCCCAGTTCAGCAGATATCTGGTTTGAACAATCACAGCCAGCCGATCCTGCAGATACTCATCTCTTTATCAAACCACAGGAGTTTCATTATATCTCTGAAGCCATGCTAGCCATAGTTTCCTGTAAATAGCAGAAAGCCTGGCTCTGGCTTCTCCCTGGACATTCAGTTAGCTGAAGGACCAACACCATCCCATTTACCCCCATTTCTGCACTGATGACGTTGTTTTTTAACCCAGCATCTGCATCGATAGGGGACCGGAGCCGTGGGAGCAAGATCCTGCCGAAACATACTCGACTAATTGAGGGTCATGTCCTGTCCCTTTTGATGGCTTTTGTGAAGCCATCATGTTTCCCATCTTTATACCAAGTCAATGTCCCAGCAGGACTGTATCTTTATAATCAAAGATATTGCACGTACACGTTTGCATCTACCTGACCAAATCTCAACCATAACACACACAGAGTGAAGACAGCACAGACAGATGATGTCGTCCGGCTGAAATAAGCATCAGATGAGAGAAAGTTTCTATATCATTCTGGAGGGCATTGAATAATACTTTGTGTGGGGCACCTGCATCTGTGTTCTGATGCAGATTTTTCTCTTTTGTGCAACTTTGACAACTTAACTTGACTCTGGGCTGTCTCTTTACTCAGACACACACACACACACATACACACATACACTCTCTCACACACACACAAATAGAAATACACACAGTCTCCTGATCAAAGCAGAGCCATATGTCTGTAGCCTGATGATGAATATTGGACCTGACAGATGATTAGACAGTTGATTAGCTCTATGCTGAACGCCGTGTGGTTTGCGCTACGTGTGGGTTGTGTGTGCGTGTGCATGCGTAAGCAGGTGAGTGCACATCCATCTGTGTGTGCTCCTGCTACAGTCAACAGCTGACGGAGCGATTTCAGTCATTGCAGACAAACCCTAAAAATGTCCTTAATTTAACCACTGGCCTGCAGCCGTCTCGATGCCTGAGGATCCACACATCAGCGGCGTCTCTTCTTCTCAGCTTCTGGCTTGAAAGGAAATAGTTGCAAAATACAGACATTCCTTCAGGAATCCCATAAAACAAGACACCATACGATAGCAGCATGTGACCTGGGTTCATTGTTAATAGAGAACACATTGACAGTGTGAGTGGGTGGCAGAGATCTTCTTCCTCTGCAATCATCTGTTCAGACAATTTCTTGTTGCCATTGCGTTTGTACTTTGCCAGAGACGCCTCGTAGAGTTGCATCAGTCACCGCATATGACTGTGTTTAGTTTTTTTCACACTTCATTAAACAAGAGTGACAAATACACTGTACACAGTGTCACAAGCAGCGTATCACTGCTCATATGCAAATACCTGCCATGTGTATGCAGTTTATTAAAGGATTCCAGTGGAGTATTTCACCTCTAGTTCTACGATGGAGCTGGTTTTCTACCAGTCTGTCCACTTTGTGTTTATGATCATTTACCAACAGCTTGGGACAGGATCCTACATGGCTAAGAGGACCATGGTATAATGTGTTGTGCTTTGGTTGTACAGCTCTATTGCTTTAAAATGACAAATGGCATTAGCTCTTCTAATGGTTCATTTGGTTTCTTGAGAAATAACAATCACCTCCATACGGCATTTAATATCCTCAAAAGCACCAACATCCTGAGTGGTTTTCTGGGCTTCTGTAGTTCACAGAAACACCTTATGGATCTAAATGTCTGTCGCTTCAAAACGACCCTTAATAATGGGTCCCTTTCTCAAAAACACAGTACCTTGGAGTCTAACCCGTAACTACCAACAGGAAACTATGGCTCTGGAGGCACACGTGGCAGGCTGACGGAATGTGTGGACCTCCACAATGTGTAGGGCTGGAAAAAGAACATGTGGAAAGCTTTAGGGACAGAGTGGGTTTTCTAGCATTTGAAATGTATGCTCTAAAAATGTACTTTTTTGAATTCAGTGATAGATTTCCTTTGGTACGTGCCAAGGTTTGGAGACACTAGACTGCCTTCATAAAGAAGCTTCTTGCAAAACCTTTCCCTCCGATGAATAAACTGCTCATTTTAATGATGTGGAAACTGGAATATCTTTTATTTGATGACAGCTGTTTTTAATTTGTGATTCACAATAATGAAACTAACCGGATTTGTGTTATTCAAAGCAGTCTGAGTCTGTTGGCTGATTGCTTTTCAAAGACACACAACTGACCCACAGGGGAGGAAACTAGACAGAACTGGTCAGTTTGGGTCATTGCTAGAGGTACTTTGACTCACTTCAGGTCTGCAGGTCAACTTTATAAATTCTCCAGTACCTAATAAGCAGCTAAATAAAGCTATGAATCCCAGACTGTGACATTTAAGCCTGGAAGCTGCTTTTTCATGTCTACAAGACTGAGATATAATGACGTTGGTTTTATATTTTACACCAATCAGCTTCAAACATGAACTGGGGGACATATACCCAGTCAACGAATCAGGTCTGTTTTTTTAAGGTCTTCAAACCTTCACCTACCATTTCCCTATCATTCATCCATTCACCCTTCTTCCTCATTACTATCTCAGCTCTTCCTTACCACTATTCCTTCATCCTTTCTCCTTCGTCCTTTCGACCTCCTACCATTATCCATACCTTCATTCTAGGCCAGACAGCGGCACCCCAGCCATAAACATTTTTGCCTGCTGCCGTCTGGCCGACGGTACCTCAGCATCCGGGCCCACACCACCAGGCTCAGAGACAGTTTCATCCACCAGGCCATTTAATCAATCAAGACTTTTAAACTCCTCCGAACTGCATTTACTCCACTAAACCAGCACCGTGGCATATTTGCTCTATTGCACATAATTGCACTATTGTTTTTTCTTCAGTTGTATATAAATATTTTGATATATATATTTTCTATTTAAAAAATTGTTTTGGTTGTAATTACTTGAGCATTGCTAGAGCAGGGCCTGTCACTCAAGCATTTCATTGCCAGCAACTGCTTAATGTGGTTGTTTTGCATTTGATTATAAACACTTGGAACTTGAACCTTGAAACTTGAAACTTGAAACTTAATCATCCCCCCCCCCCCCTCTCATCCCTTCTTAATTAGTTTGGTGAATACCAATTGCATAACTCGTTTTAGGTATTGGCTGGGTGACCCTTAATATGCTCAGGTGGAATCATGCCTGAGGCTGAACCCCCACCCTGAGACTCCCTTCTCCCGGTCACCAGCGCATCCTCCCAGACCATCCCATCACACAATCCACAATAAATCAATATCCATTCAAATCTTTAACAAACATATTGTTGTGGCTTGGTTCTTGATAGGTGTACCTTCCTATAAGAGGATGCTTGCTCAGCTTTCTCAGTATGTACATCAAGTCCGATGCAAGGAATCCATAGAAAATGAATTCTTGTTGGCTACCACTTTCGTGGCCTGCTGGATCATTAAAACATTCATAAAGGTGTAACAGGCCCAGTCTGTCTCTTTACCAGCCCACTCTTTGTGGCTGTCATTCAGGGCATGCATGAGAGCGAGCTGAATGCCCACTGTGCTCGTTCACTGGTCATGTGGTTATACACTGTGGCTACATATGTAATCAGCCATCACTACAGCTCAAGCCCCCATCTCATCTCATCTCTGGTCCCAGAGGTTGGTCCCATGGCTGAATTTCTGTCCCACTGCACCACTGGTCAATAGCTTCTACATTCCTGCACACAGCCGCTGTGTGTTCAGATGGTTCGTGCTAAAATGATGATGAGCAATTGATAATTGTGGTTTTCTTTACAGGATTTGTTAGCTTCTCGGCATACCTACATTGCTTCCAATGCTGGTACAGCTCAAACTGGGAGAAACAATGTCCTGTAATTACCACTGCCTCAAATCAATAACCTTTACATTGCATTGCTTTAAATGAATATGATGGTCTGTCTGCACATAACACACAGCCATACACACACAAGCACACACACACACACACACACACACACACACACACACACGCACACACACACACACACACAGTGCGCCCACTCAAAGCAACAACAGATTTCATGAGACAGTTTCAGTTTGTGTCTTTGAAGGATGGGGATGTTGTTGTGTATTGGACCTGGCAGATCAGCTCTCACTTACAAACCATTTACTCCCTCTGTTCCCTCAGTTTATTCTGCAGAATAATAAGTCCCCTCCTGTAAAATAAATGTGTTGTTCTGTCCTTAAGAGGACTTGTCAGAGTGGTCTGTGTGCCTTATCTTGTCACATGCATTACTTAGTGTTTCTCAGTGCATCACACACACACACACACACACACACACACACACACACACACAATGAATAAATACATACATCTTGCTTCAGTATCCCACTCACTTTGGTTTCCGACTGCTTGCATCCCATTTCTTGTGCACATGTGCTTTTGCACTTGGCATGGACAATGTATGATCCTGGCATGCACTAGCGGGCACGTCACTTCCCCGTACATACATACTGTCTCTCTCCCGGTCCTCCTCTCACTCTCTCTGCATGTTCCTGGCATGCATAGGTGGTGACGTCACTTCTGATTGCTAAGGGAGCATGATTGTGTGTATGCACGTGTGTTGCTTCTTTATGCATGTGTGTGCATTTTCTGCATGTATTTCTCTCTGTGTTTTTTGTGTAAGGTTTTTGAGGCATTAAGGGATCCTGTGGGAAGATTTGGTTTTGTCTGCATCAATTTGTGCTTCCGGCCAAAACGTGTATGAGAACATTGGGACATATTTTTGGCTCTGACAGGGCAAAGCAGACATTTATACTGAAATGAGCTGTATCATTGTCTGAAGTGTTGTATGTCACATTTTTTAAATAGACAACACATAACAAGCTGAATAGCATATAGGTGCATATAGAGCACAGTATAGTGTCTTACTTTAGAAACACAAAAAGACAGGGGAGTCTAATTGTTTTTGAATAGTTACATAAATAAATCTAATTCTTATGATTATGCAGCACTAAAGTATTATCAAAATGAATAACCATTACAATAATAATTACATAATTTAACTTAAGAACATAAAATCTCCCCGCGTGCAAGGTTTCAAGATGTGTTGTGCTTTCAGTTTGTTTAAAAGAGCTTTTGAATACACCCCGACACCCAAGCTATGGCATATGGCATGAGGAATGGAAGTATACAGTAGGTCCCTCAGTCACTCACTCAGTCCAGCCACCTGTCTATCGCGTACAGAAATATCAACATCAACTATTAGATGAATTGCCGTAACATTTTTTATAAAAATCAACTTGCTTCCCAGAGGATCAACCCCAACGTCTAAAACACAGAACCATTAAATTCATGTGGGTCTCTCTCCTCAAATACAGGCTCCAAGCTCTAACATGACATATTAGGCCATAGTTATCGCTAGTAACCTTCACCAATGCTGCTTCTGTGCTATGGAGTACCGTCAATCTCAACAGGAAATATTGAAACATACCTTTCCCGTGCAAATAATCAGATAACTGGTTTGCAACAGCGGTGCTGGGAATTTTAGAAATGGAAGGGGAGAACTGATATGGGTCAATAGTTTGCTTCAACGTCTGGGTCAAGAGGGGTTTAATTACGCCAACTTTATAAGCCTGTGGTTATGGTATGTTAATAGAGATACATTCCTGAATTCTAATATGGAAGTGGTAATTTAAGGTAAAGCATCCTCAGATAGCTTAGTAAGAATATTGTCATACAGAGAGGTTGATAATGGTTTCGATGAAATCAGCTCAGAGTGATCTATTGGAGAGAAGCAGTCTAAATATGAATCTGGCTGTGCAGTCAATTCCAAGGTCACTGAACTGGACATTACCAGATGTGGGAATGGTGTGATTTCTTTTTCTCCAATAGTTTAGTTTCTATCTGTTAAGATGTTCATATAAAGTCATTACTGCTGAGGGGTTATAGAGATATATGGTTCAGTAGAGCTCTAACTTTCTGTCAGCCAGGCTACACTGCTGAAAAGAACCCTGGGATTGTTCTTATTTCCCTCTATTAACGATGAGTTTTAGGCGTTATAGAGCCATTTTATACTGTATGTCCTGGCTTGGTAAAATTCTTGGTGCATCACCACTTTCCCAATGTCTCCTTTAGAGGACAAATTATTGAATTGTACCATGGAGCGTTACCTCCTCTAATACACTTCCTTCTGAATCAAAGGGTAGAGATATATAATATAATATATAATTATAATAAAGGCATATAAGGAAGAAGAAGTCACACATGACACCCACGGCTCTCCCATTCATATAACACAGACGTTCAAAGGTTTCCTCTTATTGCAGACAGCTACTTAACCCGTCCTATTATCGATACTTGATGTGCACATCAGGGCAGAGGGTTTTTAACGTGCATTCACTGAAGCTAAATGTGCGAGCCTGTCTCATTTCTCTGATAAGCCAATAATGCTGCCCTCCCCGCGGAGGGGAAACAATGGCAAGTCTCTGTGACAGCTGCTGTTAAAAATGATATATATGAAAATGAAGCCGTGGTAGCCAGGCGTTTCAATTTCCAAATTACACTTTAACTTGCATTAACGGCAATAATTCAGAGATCCGGATGTGGCCTGCTCTTTGGATGAATTACGCTCTTTTCAAGTGCAGGGGCATAATTTCCATACAGTTTATGACCATCAACCGAAATCACTAACACCATACAGCAGAATCTGTGTGCAATCAGCGCTACTAAGATCATGAAGTCGTGATTTACTCACCTGAAGTCCACTGGTTTGATCTAATAGCATGTGCCTACAGCGAAAAACGTCAGAAATAGTGGAGAGCTTTTTTGGGACCTTTCAAGCAATAATAGCTGCATTTGATCAAATGTGACAGGGCCACACTAGATGTATGATCACCATACTGCCCTTGTGAGCCGCACATCTCAGGCATGTCTCCTGCAAGTTACCTATATGCTGCTCTTCAAGAGAGTCGGCGTCTTGCCTATCATCTCCACGCACTGTGCGATTCACAACGTAACACACAGTAAAAATGATCTTTCACCATAGCTTCAATGTCTGTCGAATAGGTGCCGAACATAAATATTAAAAGTTCATAAAGTGTACCGGTTTCGAAGAAAAAAATGCACTTTATCATGTCTATTGACTCAATTGATTCATGCATTTTAGCCAGGTTGTTTTATTGTGAAATATTCGCAGGACAGGTAGATGCAGATCTTGCCCTGGTATTTAGATGATTATATTGCTGTGCTTTTTTTTATTCAAGGAAATATAAATATTCAAATTGACATAGTATGTACACCTACTGTGTAAGCAGCATTTGTTCTTATGTATTTCCGACAAGACATTTGCATGAAGCATGGCCATGGAGTAAGGTAACATGTTTCATTCGGTGTAAGGCTTGATGGTAAGCAGACTGGATAATCACAACCTGTTTTACACAGCAACCTTTTTATCCCTCTACCATCCCCTGATGTCTGATCCAACCAGCCAACAGATAGTGGATGTTTGAATATATTTAATGTGGCATAATCTTATTTGGTTAAAAATTTGTGCTGATTTGAGTGGATGTTGAATTTGGCTTCTCTCTTGCAGCATGCCATCTGTCCGTTGCTTGCTGGTTACCCTTACAGTGATTTACAGTGGCAGAAACTTCTTTCTGCTGTCAGGAGGTTTCTGCACAGTTCTCCATTGCGTTTTGAGAAGCACATACTGTAGCTGGTGGACCTCCAAGTCGTTTCCTCACTTTTGCCTCTGTGAACGACTGTCAGGTCAAATAACAATTCATTTGGCCCATTGCTTTCTGGAGGGATACCAAACTGCTAATGTGACTGGCCCTGCCCCAAAGGCGCTGAAGGGCAGGTGGCCAATCACTGACCTCAATGGATCCACCAACATTTGGCTACTTGCAGTTATAATGCACAGAAGCGTACACAGAGGCACAAACAGAGTGACTCACACTCTATTACTACTGTCACACACACACACACACACACTTGGCTGGCTCTGTAAGATCTATTTAACACATTCTAAGTGGGCCAGACTTGGTGCGCTTTAAGAGAGAACACACAGCATCTAGAGGAGTGTGCTTGAAGCCAAAATGACCCCTGGATGCACAGAACATCTGGGCTACAGCTAACAGATTAGCCCCGCTAACAGTGCTAACGACTGTGAACATTAAGAAGTGATCAGAGCTCCTTCTCAGTAAAAAGCTGAATGTGTATGATGTAAATGCAGGAGAGAGTGACTTCCAGACACCAGTACTCCTATCTAATTCTGAGGCCCTCAATACCATTGTCATAGTGTTAATGTAGATGTGGACATCTGGAGTTATATGGGTACAAGAAAGGATTTGCAGGAGAGGTCGCCCCACTGTTTCTGCACCAGAGAAGCATTTATGTTATTCAAAAATCACAGTTCTCTACTTTTTCTGTCCGTACATCAAAGATGAATATTTTTTTACAGTTAAATCGGTAAAATTTAATATCAGAAGCCGTGACTTCCTGATTCAATTGATCTCTGTCCTCTACAGGGGCGGAGACCGATGACGCTTTAAGATATATATTTTAAACGTTACACAAGTGAATGAAAAGGAGCTAGAAGGCCAGAATGGACTAAGTCCCAAGCCAGACCGAATCTCTTTGTTTAGCAGGATTCCAAACAATGGCACTGGGCTGGCAGATGAGTTCTAAGCCAGCAACCCAGTTAAAACACGGACGGATGGCTGAGTTTGTCAGGCAGCTGGATGGTGAGCCTGAGCCGCAGATTGACCAGATAACAATGAACTTTAACACATGACATGCAAGGAGCAGGGGGCGTTTTTAAACTTCTGCTACGTGTATTTAGAAATACTCGTTGTTGGCCAAACAATATAAAAAGTTTCAGAGCCATGCTTACAATCTGGAATATATAGAAATGCTCAAAGGCACTCCTGCTCTTCTGATTCAATCTGCCGTAAACTTGAATTCCCAAATACAGAAGACAAAGGTCACTAATATTGACAGGAATGACAGGCTGAACACGAAAAGGCAAGAAACTGAAAAACAATGATCAATGGGTCTATGTGTTTTAACCTCCAGGGGCTTTGAATACATTTCTTTCTTTCAACTGCTGAAAAGAGTATAATGCTCTAAAAAGTGGGTCTCTGTTCCATGTCAGTGCAGCAGGTAAATTGTGCAAAGAGAAGAAAGGGAAATCCTTAGGTTGAAAAAGAAACTGAATGTTCAAACTGTGAACCCTTTAATGGTTCTGAGCCCAGGCTACAAAAACAGCTACAATTAAAATAGATACTTTTGTTTTTGATGACACCAGGAGAGCACCGGAAGAACATGCAGCCTCACAGAGAGAAGCTGGTCACATCGTTTCAGAGCAGCACAGGAACTTGCGGAATCTTTTAAAGATAGATTTCTTCTTTGGTTTCTTTCCTGCCTCCTTCTGTTCATCCACAGCCTGTGTGGCGGGCCTGAGGGACTCTTGGAGCTCGAGCTTTTCCTGATTCCACAGGCTCCTCTCTGCCTCCAGCTCTTCCTGGAATCTGGTCAGTTCTGGTGTGAGGCTGGAGGTCACCTGCAGGTGTTCTTCTTGAATTCGGGCCAGTGCAGATCGTACTTTGGAGATCTTCTCTTTCTCTTCATCCACAGCCTGTGTGGTGGCCCTGAGGGACTCTTTGAGCTTGAGCTTTTCCTGATTCCACAGGCTCCTCTCTGCCTCCAGCTCATCCTGGAACCTGGTCAGTTCTGGTGTGAGGCTGGAGGTCACCTGCAGGTGTACTTCTTGAAGTCGGGCCATTGCAGATCTTACTTTGGAGATCTCCTCTTCCTGTTTGGCAAGGCGTGATTGCACCCCCTCCCTGTTCTCATGTTGCAGGAGAGCCATATTCTGGTCCTTCTCACCCATGAGGTCATGGAACTCCAGCTCAGGTATCATAACGTTGGCCTTTTTAATCGTGGAACTACCAGTTTTGGGTCTGGCACCTAGTTTAAGATGAATCATGCTCTCATCTTTGTCCATTTTCTCTTCCGTTTGATCACTGGACTCTGGTATCGAGTGTGGTTTCACCACTTTCTAACTTTCTGCCAATTTTGGTAAAAATTTGAGCATGTTGAAGCCATCAAAAGGCCAATTCATTTGCCTAATAATAATAATAATAATAATAATCCTTACAATTTCAATAGGGTCTCACCTGACCTTTGATGTCAGTGAAACGTCAGGTGCTCGGGCCCTAACTAATGACACTTGTCTGTCTCACACAAATTATGAACTGATTCACAACAAGTGCAGGTGGCTACATCCGAGTCCCCATTTAAAATTTTCTTTTCAACTGCCCTGTATGCAGATAAAATCTAGAGGAGATTTAGGACACTTTAAATTAAACTTACCAAATGCATGGATACATCTTAGCTGGCTACGTCACAAGCTGCATAACTCCAAGTCCAGTCCAGAGGGTGCTGCTAATGAACCTGAAGCTGTTAAGTAACCTCAAAAAAATCAAAATGAAGGAGGGAGACTTTGCAAACTTTAGTGCTTGAGTTAAAACAATAACACTTAATGGCACTGATCATGGCTATCAAGAATCCATAAACTACCACAAGCACATTTATCATACTGATGACTCTCCACTTCCTTACCCATTCAGATCTATGGCTTTTCACCCGTACATATTATTCAGTGGTTGCACTGATCAGGGGTCAGAGAAACCCTGCCACAGCTCAGTGCTCTTTCTGTACGATAGTATGGGTTGAAATTAATGGAAGTACCTTTTCCCACTTATCGTTTTAATGAGGCAGAGAGAGTTAATGCTACGTGTGCACACGGGGCCGACCCTGTTCGTGACTGTTTCCTCTGATCACTTAATGACGCGGTCAAACTAGGAGAAAATATAATAATAAATAATGGCATAGCTCTGGCATTAGCTTTTGAACAAAGCTTCTCAGTGTACATGAAGTGAGGGAATTACAATGTTTTTACTGAGAAACAATATTAACTATTACGATATTGTTTGTCTAGAGTGTGAAGCGTGCTGTTAACTGAGATGAGTTCAGATAAAAAACCTTTATGGAAAATTAACTTTTAGTGGAGAGGCAAAATATTTAAAAGATATACTGCACACTTAAATGTGTCTTTTGAGCTGTAAATTCATTTTACAAACAAACTGAATAATATAACTGCAATGAAATACATTAATGCTGGTTTTAATATGTTTAAATACATTTTACGAAAAGTATTTAGCAATCTAGAGTTATGGGTTGAACATGGATCAAAATGCCACCCAGTGTTTCTAACCGTCTAAGAATTTTCAGGACCAATGCTTACATAGAGTCAACTGATTGGGACATGTCGGCCTCATGACATACACATTAGAAAAGGTTTAATACCCTCGGATCAGTGTGCAGCTCCGCGCCACCTCTGACCACTAGTTAGTGAGAATCTGGGAAAGTCATGCTTATTTTCAAATCGATGCTGAAACTAAATCTCGAAACAGCCTCATTCTGTACCATTCGAAGATGTTCCTTTCCTCTAATGACCCTCAGCTGTCTCACTCACACACACACACACACACACACACACACACACATCTACACAGATAGAGGATTTCTGTTGCAAAAGTGTGTGTGTCCTGCTACTCCGACTGATGTTGCCTGTGTGTGAACTTCCAGGGACATAATATATTGGTGAACTTACACTTTAAGGAAGCTGGTGTTGCAATTTGTGTGTGTGAGTTGTGTGGTGGGTGGGAATGTTGGTGGGCAGCAGGCAACTTTGGTTGATCCTGTAAATCTTAACACATGAAACACCAACACTTAAGCCGGGAGTTCATGTTGTAACACCTACTCATTTAAAAAGGCTGATTCTGAGAAGTAGTCCAGTCTTTGATATTAGTGAATTTAACTCCTCACAGTCACTCACCATCTGGCAGGCTTTGAAACTCATTTACTCTTTATGTTTCGACTTGAACTGGCCAGAAGCTGAAGACGCCCTATAATAGGCTTAAGTTCAAAAGTTGAAAACGGCATCATATTGTGTTTCACAAAATATACATAATCGACCTTCCACCCATGCAGTGGAACACGAGGGAGAAGGGGGGTGCTAGAGGAGGCGCAATCTAAGTTCAGGACATTTCACAGGAGGAGCGGCATAAAAACGGGTGATAGCCTCACTCCGTTTTGACCCGTCTCCTGCAGATTTGAGGAGAGGGAAGGATATCACAGCAAATGAAAGGTACACGGTGGATGGGAGAGGAAGAGATGGAGAGAGAATTGAGAGGGAATATAAGGAGAGAGCTGGCCACAGACTGAGAATGTAAAAGAGAGGGGGATGGAGTGATAGAGAGGAGATAGGCAGGGTACAGTGACAGAGACGGAGAAAGGGGACAGGGTGCAGAACAAAAGGTTGCAGAGGGACAGATGGCTTCAGGAGGAGGGAGTCTTTGCAAACTTAGATCTGTCAGTCGATATAAAGTCAGTGGTCAGTGGTTTCACTTTCCTGGTCATTTAGCTGTGACGGTGGTCGTTAGGTTTATTGACACAATACTAGTATTCTAACCTATTAAAATAACTTATTTAGCAATTGTGTTTCCTTACTTACTCTGGGCTACATTGAAAAAGTTGGCAGAGAGTGTAGTATGCTCAAAGTGCATCTAAAAATGTCCAAACAAATGAGTTTAAGGCAACATTCTCCCCATAACAAAACCCTGTCTGCACAAATTTCAATGTAGGGGGATCATCTGTTTGTGGGCTTGAATGAGGTGCTGGTGGTTAGACTCTGTTAGGCTCTGACGGGAACTGAATAACCCACAACTCACAAAGATTGTCACAGATTCTACTTTGGCAGTGCGGTCCTGAAAGCAAACTTTTTTCATTGCTCAAAAGATGATGCACTAGAATAGCCTGTTGGGTTTGTATGGTTATCTGAACCCAAGGTGTTGACAAACGACAAAACAAGTTGGTGCAGTGAACAACATTTTATAATAAACAGACTTACAGAAATATGTTTGGCAAAATGACTGTGGACCCCTAATAAACACAGATGGGGGAATAACTGGGCACAGGTGAAACACATGGGCATAGGTGAAACACATTAGGGTGGGGTCAAGTTTTTCAAGCAATAATCTAAATTGAAATTATGAACCAGAATATGAGTTTAACATGTTTCTTTTAATTAAATGAAAATGTGACATGTCAATATGGAGACAGTTAGTTTTTAAGTGTTTCTGCCTCTGCCCTTTCTCTTAGCAAAACTGTAGTTTGTGTGTATAAAGTTGGGGACTACTTGTTTGACTACACTTCTCTGTAACATTTGGGTAATGCTGTATTTTCAATATCATATCTCAGTGTTTCTATCTGTGAGCTGAGTTTCCATTGGTTTACACGGCAGTGGCATCAAATGGGACATTACTGTATTTGGTTTGGTCTTGAAGGAAAAATAAACTCTGAGAATAAAATGTTTCTGTGTCTTGCATTTGGTTGTCCACCAGATCTTCCGAGGTGGTGTGGCTCTCTGGTTCCTGGGTACTATTCCATTAAAGGACCAATATCGGTGTGTCGGTCGAACATCTCCATTAGTATTCAAGAAACCCAGAAACCAGGCAGCCAGATATGCAGGTGGCCGCTCGCTGAGCCTGTCAGCAGGTATCCAGGCTCTCTGTGATGCTGATGAGATTAGAGCATCCAGAGTTCAGTCTTATCCCTGCCATCAGCAGCCTCTCCTGTGACTCCACAGTCCTGTACGGTTATTCCCCCCCCCCCCCCCCCCCCCCGCTTCCTCCTTCTCTACCTCTAAACAGACTTTATCTCATCTCTCTGTGTTGACATCAGCAGTCTGTCCTGTCCTCACTGCGTCTCTCTGATTCCATTTAAAAACCCCATTACTGCCCTATCAGCACACAGCTGCATGCAGACACAGCCACAGCCAGACAGACAAACATTCAGATACAACAACAAAAGGACGCATACGAACACACACAGCCACACACAAAAGCAATAATAGCAGACATGAAGGACACAAGAATGAACCGGTGCGAAACATTGAAGGTTAGAGACACTTGAAAAGGTTTGGTTGGTCTACAGAGTTTGTTGACCTTCTTCTCCCTCCTTCCCTCCACCCTTTTTCACTCCCTGTCACTCTTTGTCCACGTCATCACACAGGCAGTGGTCGTATGCAGGTGAGTGCTTCTCATGTGTGTGTGTGCACGTGTGTGTGTCCAGATAGGAGGTTATTCTAAGATGCCACAGTAGTGACAGATAGTGATCTCAGTCAATCTAATGGGGCTGATGGTTCCCACACACTTACACACCCATGTACATATACGCAAGCATGCACACACAGACAAAGACACACACACAAACACACACACACACACTCAGTCTTTAAACCACTTTAATCTTGTTGGGGAGCCTTTTCTGTGTATGGAGGAGTACTGTGAGATAACATTTAAGGAATACACATATCTCACTGTGTGTGTTTGTGTGTGTGTGTGTGTGTGTGTGTGTGTGTGTGTGTGTGTGTGTGTGTGTGTGTGTCTTTACAGTCACCCTGTCTCTGTTCAGACCCCCCCCCCCCTCTCCATTAATATGTTTATCAAACCTCATAGCCCTTACCGTTGTCCCTCTGCTGTATGAGCTGTGTTCACATTACTGCTTCCACCTCACTGGTCTGTGCACTGGTATGAACTTCTCGAGAGAAGAGCCAATGTGCAGCTTTTTGCAGAGAAGGGCCACTAGGGCAAAGGTATTACTTTTTAGCTTTTCATCTTCATGAGTGAACCTGAAAGTCTTAACCTACAGCTTCTGCTGCTGCTACCTATCGATGATTGATAGCCCACAGCAGTGATTTAACCTTTAGCCACTTCATGAAAGCTGCTTTTGCTGTTCCAGACATCCAGAGATTTGTTATCTCCTCTGCTGAACAGTAAGTGATTTGTATGAACCTTTACCGGTGGCAACAGCAGTGGTCTGCTTGGAAGACATATCAGAAGGCAGAAGATAAAAACAAGGAGCTGCAATACATTATTATCACAGCATGTTGGGCCTGTGCCCTGAGCTAGAGAAGCACCGCTATGAAGAGGAGAGAAAATAGAGACACATCCTGAAGTGGGTTTTCATAGTTTGAGAGCAAGAATTTATCAGGTATTCCAGGAAGTCGTGGTGAGACACTGGGAGCAGCTGTGAGGAAGAAGGACAACGCTGGACACCTGGGCCCATGGACACCCGGGGAGACTTCCACTGATGGAAGTTGGTATTATGTGTAACATCCATGACATACCAGTAAGGACCAGATCCCTCTCCTCTGGACCACACCTGTCAGTCAAAAACATACTGGATATTGCTCAAAGAAGAGTTGGAGACAACCAACAAATACCTGCCATATGATAACATGAGTACATCAATAAACAGAGATGAGCCAGTGTGCATAAAACATGCAACATACATGTAAATGTGGTCTATTCATTGCCATTAGACAAAGGAGTTTAGTTCTTATGACTATATTTTTTTGTCATAGGAACTCTGTATCCTCAATCCTATGGTAGAAGCCCTGGAGAGTCCAATATGAACTTTATTCACCCCAATATTTCAGGTAGGATGACTATGCACCGTGTGAGGCAGGAGAGGAGGAGTTCAGCTCAGGTCAGAGAAATGGGACCAGGGCCAATGTGGTGCAGTTGGTTGGTGATGGGTGTTGGTGCAGGATCCTGATGTTTCATTCATTGTCCCAAGTTTCAGTGAACAGACAAAGAATGAGAGACAATTTTAGCCATATTTTGAAAATGTTCTGTCATGTGCGTAAAACCAGGTTGATGAGAATGCACTCACTGTCTCCTCTCTCTCACGACTACCTCAATAACCAAAACCAGAATCAACTTGTTTCCACATGGGAATGTTTTTATAAGAACCAAGCAGGAGATAGAGCTGCTGTTGGTGGGGAATCTGCTTAGAGGGCACTCCTCAAACCAAGACACATCAAGATGGTGTCCTGATGCACTGAAACAAAACCAAACTGATTTTTGTGGAAAGTGACAGCTTGATTCACCATGAGATGTATTATGATGTTTTTATTCACTGTGTAGCCCATATTCACAATGAGCTTTTGTTCAGTGATCCACGGAGCAGTCAGTGTGCAATCACTGACATGATGCTGCTCTGTGTCAGGAGACTTTTTGGTGGCTGCAGCTCAGTCTCCTGCACCAGAGCTTCTTAAAGCCTCCATCAGGAGCTGTAGGTGGATCAAAGGAAGGTTATACTGGGGGCGAGGAACTACTCGGCAGAAATGGGGGAAGAGCTAAATGCTCTCCTGTGTCTCAACACTCCTCCGTGCACGGTAATTCAGTAAGATGCTGTCAAATGGATGATGGTGTGTGAAATGAATGTCGACTTAAAGGCAAAAAAGAGGAGAAACTGTGGTTTGATTAAATCGCTTGCCTAAATAATATTACTTACTTACACATAAATGTATAATTATTGGTCCGCTTGAATTGAGTTGAAGGAACGAGCACGGACGACATCTTTCTTTTCTCCGTTGCAGTTCTTCAGGTTAAAGCAATTGCTCTTCAACATCTATCAGATCCAACTCTAACAGGATCACCTTAGTAACACTCGCCATTGTTCTGAAGTACACACAGATGCCAGAGAATTTAAAAATAATTCCGGCGAGAAACCACACAACACTCAACATCAGCTTAAGAACTCTTCCCCCACTAGCGTTGTAATTGCAGACTCACGCACACCTACACAAAAACTACGATATTACGTGAGTACCTACGGTGTGGCTCTGACGCAGAAGCGTGAATTGGGTTTACGTGTTTTCCAACTTAACATGAAACCTTTGGGTTTACTGAACATCACTTTTTTAAAGCTGCACCACTTTGTCAAACGATCATATCCAAGACAACGTAATGAGTCATTCACAGATCTAAAGATGTGTTTAGACGGATCAGTCAGACTGGTTTTAAATTATCAATGTTCTTTCTGGGGGTTTTATCACCCAGTCATCTTCTCACCCTGCGGCGATTTTGCTCTTGACTCTTTATAAGTGTCAAAACCAATCACACACACACACGTGGACCGGCTCCACACTTTGTAACCATATTCAGATTTATTCCTGCTCGTGTCTGCATTAGCTCTCCCAGCACTCCCTTGTGGGAAAGTTGATGATTCGGAGATACTTCCTCCTGCACCACTTAAAGCTGAAAGAACACGCTCGAAAAAGTCTTGCACGCGCTGGTGCTGTTTTGAACATTCAGCATTAACCACTGCAACTACATCTTGTTCCTCCTTCAGGTCATTTTGTAAAAACTCAGGATTTGGACTTAATTGATTCGATTAACTCAACATTAACATTTTCTCATTTTTCAAGATCAGTTATAATACCATAAGAAATGCAAAGTGTAGAATCAAGAGATTCTGTCTGAAGTCCTCCAGACGCAGAAATCGCCTGGTGCAATACCCCTGTACAGAAGGGTATTACTTAGGTTATAGAGCTGGATTTCAACACCATTAAATAACCTGGATAGCTCAACTACAGGTATATGGTGGATTAGCTTGTTACAGCCTGCTACTTTTTACAGTGTGTGATGCTTGTACCTCTGAACAGTCGAATAGAGAAATTCACTCACCCATCAACTGGAGTTTTAATATGTAGTCAGCATCTTCAAGTACACCTCCTCCTACTCTTTACAACACACACACACACACACACACAAACACTCTCTCTCTCTCTCTCTCTCTCTCTCTCTCTCTCTCTCTCTCTCTCTCTATTTCCACCTCTGCTCACTTTGAGCCCCCCCCCCCCTCACCCCTCTCTACAGAGCTGTGCATTTCCTTCCTTCTTCTTCTCCTTGCCAGCTCAGCTGTCCGGCGCGGTGTCGTGCTGTTTTAGCTACCGGCTCACTTTGCCTCGTCATCCATTCTCTAGTTTTTCTTCTCTTTCATATTTATTAAGCCTCCTGACTGACCTTGAGCTTCCATTTAAAAGCAGAGCCGACAAGAGAGCTGAGAGATCCCTCCGTGTGTGCCGACTTTATGACGAACCGTGGAAAGACGGAAAGATTATTTTCATCCCAAAAGGACACATAAAAAACATTTAATTTGCATTCGTACATAAACAGGCATTCACATGTTTGTTTACTTTACACAGATTTAACCCCTGAAGGGAAACAGCAGTGGGGTCTTATATTCTTCTACCACCAATGCCAGAGGCTGTTGTGGTTATGCATTTTTTTTAAGAAAATTAAAGAGTTGGAAGTAGAAAGAAATCTGTCCTGCATGGAAGTGCCAGCCAAGAACAACTCAACGACTGATACCAGAAATGTTCATGTATGGCCTGGCTCTTCAGCGTCTTTCAGACAGAAAGTGATGTGCGCTTTCTGCCAATCTTGTGTTGTGCCATGCTGGCCTCTGGGTATAGAGCAAAATAACAAAAATAGAGTTTTCTGTTTATTTGCTCTAAACAATCTCCCACCTAAACAATAAGTTACCTGATGGTGAATGTGTTTCCATGATGTAGGATTCCCCTTCATATACACGTGCAATTGTGTCCAAATATTTAAGGAGCTCAGACACACACAATATCAGCCATTCCTCGAATATGCATTCCCTGCTTGGCTGGAGGCTTCGTCTCTGTTGGACACACAAGTGGTCGTCACAAAGCTTGTTGATCAGAGTGCAACAGTGTGTGCTTTGCTTGGTGAACACCATTGAAATGTATCATGTCATGTGGATGTTTAACAAAATGATATGTTATAATAAACTATATTTATTTTAGTCCTCGAAATGATACAAATGAAATGATTAACAAAGTGTGTAATATCAATACAATGAGACTTGTGTTTATAGAAAAATCCATATTAGTTGAGTGACTGTCATACTGTTCAGTACTAACCCTTAAATCTAGTGTTTCCTTAGCCCATCCATCCACACCACCTGACTTCCTCCTTTACTCCGGCTGCTACAGGTCAATGTCATAACAATGGGTCATTAATCCCTTTTTTTTGTTCAGTCCAAACACAGTTGAGTGGCTGTGTTGTATTATTCAGTTTGGTGTAATATTGCTCAGTCGCACTAAAACAGCTTCGAAAAGAGGCTCTGTTTGCAGATTCAAGGATCAGGTGAGAAAGGGAAAGGAGGAGAAGAACAAGGCATGGGTGAAACTGATAAATGTGGAACAGGTAATCAACCAAGGAGGGGAAAGTACGGTGGCCCTGAGAGCTCAACGCACGGCTATTTGAGAAAACACATGCATGTGGACAAAACACAAGCAAAGTAAGAACCCATCTTCATCAGTTTGACAACATTACACAACACATTAGGCACAACACATTACAGAAATGCGCTGCAATTACAGAAATGAGCTGCAAATACCGAAACGTGCTGGAATAACCAGGCTAAAGGTCATTAACACAAAAAGTCAGACAACAAAAATCCCCAAAGGTTTGAGTCAAAAGTCTTTAACGCCACAGAAAGGAGCAGAATTATGAAAGATACACCCTAATACTTGAAAGCTCTCAAATTGTCAATATTCAAGTCAGAGCGACGGACCTGTTATCTGTCCTATTACGTTACTTCGCATATCTGCCTTATTTCCTGACAGCTACATTGAAGGAGTGAAAACATACAGTGCCCACGGAGCAGGCTCATCATCAGATTGAGACAAATCCAGACAGACGTGTTTGACTTTGGTCCTCCGTGAGGGATTAGAGTTGACCTGAATTAGAGTTTGATGATAGCCAGGTTTGGTGACCCAAGCAAAGAGATGTCGCAGCCGCTTTAAAACTTTAAATGAGTTGAAGCAGTTAAAAGAGAATCTTCAAAGGGAAAATGCGTGACATGCCACCGAGTGTGTAAGCCTACATGTGATAACCCTGCCACGCATCAAGCCCACTCCAACATACCACAGCCATTCCTCTCTAATCCTGCACTAACTTAGACGAGGCGTGTTCTATGTGCTACATGTGAGCAGGCCCTCATATGTCATATGTATGTACAGTACATGTTTAAGTTGGATGGAAATGATTTCACAAAAACACACTCACTGGCCTTGTGGACTGCGAGGAGAACGTATTAATTCAACACACACAGCAGTTCTTATTCTTGTGTTTCTGTTTTTGAATTTATAATCGAGTGCCCGAGGAAGTACAAGTGCAGATTAATGGCCTTTCTTTGAGAACAGCTAATAGTATGCAGAGTTTATGCATTCAGACTTTGTTTTACTTTAGGAAATGTGTACATGTCTCACTTGAGACGCAGCAGGCTCCCTCTCCGCACCTTGTTTTATGACAGTGGATTTGAGTGGTGTGTTACTGTGGGCATCGGGGCGCCATCATCAAGAATAGTTCATTTTGATGTCATATTCTTCAAATCCCCATTTTCTACTCCAGCAGGTTGTTTAACACTTGGTGCATTTTCAAATATAAGTAAATAAAAGTCGGCCATTTGTATTGCAAGTAATGTTGGCCCTAATGTCCATCCTCCCACACCCCCACACACAGAGACAGAAAGAGAGACAGAGAGCTAGAGAGAGAGAGCGAGACAGCGGTATTTCGCCCACAATAGGGAGCGGGCACTCTTATTAAACCTCTCCTCTTAACTTGCACAGATAAGAAGCTGCTTTATTAAATGTCTTTCTGTTCAAGCTTCCATTGATTCATTTTAGGAGGCATTTCAAAAAATCTATTCCCGTACCACACACAATGCTTCAGCTCCTGCAGCTCAGAGAGACACTTTGACTCCTGATCTGTTTCCTCTCTTTTTTTAACGATTGATTGTCCATCACTTTCTCCATTTCCTCTGCCACACCTGTCCGAGAGCACCTTTTGTGAAAAATATGTAAAGATGAGAGAGGCGTGAGATGTGCTTTTAAAAGTAGAAAATGGAATGGGTTTTCTCCAGGTTCACTGGTTTCCACACATTCTTCAACACTTTCAACTGTAAAGTGATTTAATTACATTTAAAAATAGGAAAAGAAAGACACATCCTTATTTTATCTTTTCTGTCAAATATATACCACTCAGACCAATAAGTTGTACTGATTCATTTTGACTAAAACACAATGAAGTGGCTGATCTCTTGCAAGATCATAGTTTCATTTGAAAACCATTGGACTAAAGCCTGAAACATGCTTCTGCGACTGCGTCTGCGTCTTTTCACGCCGCTGTGGCGCAAGACTCGTTTTCATTCATGCTTCCCCAACCGTTGCGCGTCTTACAAAGCCATTCCGTGCCAGAACACTAGGCGGAGTAATGCTTTTTGTCGAAGACGACCTTAGAGACGCCTTCTTTCTTCTTCGTCGATTGTTTATTTACATAGCCACTGCGGCTCCTCGTAGCCTTTTTCTGGCGGACAAATCCGCCAGTCAGTGACAGGTTATACAAGTGATCATAATATCGGATATCTTCTGCCAAGTGCTCTTCTATTTGGTCCATATTCGTTCTTCTAAATCTTCCGTGATTTCTGCCGGTATTATGCGGCATGAAACCGGAAATGCAGCTCCAGAAGGGATATAGAGCAGACCAATCACAGCCTTGCGGGCTGAGTGAGCTTGCGGAGCTTTGCCGTAAATTTTAGAAAAGGGGGTCGACACCCGTCAGCACGTAAGGAGGGATACATAAGCACGTAAGGGACCCGGAAGGGCTCTTGCGCTTACGGGCCCGTGAAAACGCAGAAGCATGTTTCAGGCTTTACATTGAAGTTTATTAGTAGGAATACTTTTTAGAACTTTCATTTTAGCCGAAAGTCAAGTTGCTATTTACTCCACCGCTGTGATATAATACACAGCTGTGTCATTCTGGTCGTTGTTCTTCGGATGTTACTCACAGTGTAACTCATATATCCCTTAAGGAATAAACTTCTTCTCAATATTTTTATAGGATGCTTATTTTTTCAATAGCTTCCAAACTAATGCTGAATTGTATAATTGCATTATTAATTGTATAATAATATTTTACTCATACAATGCTTGTTATAAACCATTAGTGCCTGTGAGCTTTCAATATAAGTTGTTTTCAAATTGTATTTGGTTTATTTCTGTCTAAAGACATATCTTCCGGCTGCGGGGCGTGGATACTTTTGACAACCACGGGACCCGAGGCTGCTCTTTGACAGGTTGCTGCAGATTTTCCACGAGATGCAGCTCTTTGAAGTGCTTAAAGTGATATTCCAGTTTGGGTTGGGTTTGGTAATATTGGGAATGTGTACTTGTTTCTTTGGTTTGTTTAACTCTGCGCGTGCCTCGGGGGAGCATCAGGCTCTGGTTGTTCTGAAACAAAAAAACTGATCTGAACTATCTGTCGGGCTCAGTTTATTTTGTATTTCAAACCTGACATCTATTGCACTTCTGTCTGTCCTGGGAGAGGGATCCCTCACATGTGGCTCTCTATGAGGTTTCTACTTATTTTGACCCTGTTAAAAGGGTTTTTCGTAGTTTGTCCTCATGCTGAGGGTTAAGGACAGAGGATGTCATACCATGTTAAAGCCGTATGAGACAAATTGTGTGAATATGGGCTATACAAATACAATTTGATAGATTGATTTGGTTGAAATGTTGTATTTTTAAGAATTCTGAGAAATGAATCTAGTTCATTTCTGGGGGGAAATAATGTGTCAGGCAGCTCTTACCTAACTCCTTATCCAGATAAACTTCATAATGTGATCATATGTCAATGTTGTGTATTCTTGTTTCTGCTCTGCGTTGTTATGGTTGTACTAAGCTTTCATTAGAAATTCCTCGTCATTTTAAATATTGGATCCTGTTGAAATCTGTTCTTGCGATGAACATTTTCCCCCCAACAATAATCTTTACGGCCTCATCTAATCTTACATTCCATTTCAGCGTCTTGATGCTCGGCGACATCCCCAGCACAGGGAAACATAAGTAAATGAATCAAGCAAACTGAACTGGATCCAACCAGATAATCCAAAACCCTGTTCAGTTTGAAGCGTGTCGACTTGTGTTTCCCCTCCCCACCCACATGGGCTCTCCACAGCCTTGATCACAGTGAAGAACAGGAAACAAGGAGGAACACTCACTGTGTGGGCCGTTCACAGACTAAACGAAAGCAACACAGCGGAGGTGCTGAGAGACCAGGGAACTCCAGGTGCACCTCTACCTGGAGAATTAGGAAGCACTTATCAGATGGTGGTACATGGGCAGTTTGATAAAAAGAAAGGAGTCATAATTTTACCTGTAATTTGTCTTAACTGTATTATTATATTATTTTCTTTTTTCACCTCGATTTGGGTTTTGCAGTGACTTAAAGGTAAAAGGGACTTCTCAGTATGAAACAAAGAAGGTACCCATCTGAGACCCCATCTTCCCTCCTACTTTCTTTTGTTCTTAGTGACAGGAGCATTTGGTAGAACACTAATTGCGTCTCGTTGGGATATGTGGGAGGATTAAGAGAGAGAGAGAGCTACAGGGAGAAGCAAATGGAGACAGGTGATTTTCATGCTCACGGAGATAAAGTTAATCATGCTTTCTAATTTTTGGCAATAATATTAAATCACACAATTAACTGTAACCTTTCGCAACCATATTTCTGATGCTATATTTAAGTATATGAACCTTTCACCTGCTTGCATTTTCGACTCTCAGTCTTTTTTAACGTTCAATTTTATCCCAGTTATTACGATCAGGATTATTTTCTTGTTTTTAATCACAACTATCTGCAAATCCTGACTAAACACTACATTTGACTTACCATATGTATCATAGCACCAGTTAATCTAAAAAAAGAACTGGAGCTACTTGAACTCTGGCTGCATGGGATGAGATTCTTCTTTGTGGCAGAGAACAATGGAAAATATAAAAAAGATGGAACAACTTCCTGCCTTTAACCACTCAAATTTAAAAGGATAAATTCACAATACCTACTCATTATGAAGTTATTTCCTTTTGTTCTTGACTGAGAGATACCTTTTTCAGGGGATTAATATTTAATCATTACTTCAACGTTTTTAGGAATGGGTTTCTATGATGTTTCAACCAGGAGTTGGTTTGAAGGCACATTTTGTCCCTGTCTGGAACATGTAAGCTCAGTTAAGATACCGGCAGGTAGCTACTCTTATCCAAAGCGAAGGCGAAGAAATGCACCTTTAAATATAACGTAAGTTGAGTCCGTCCTATTTGCTTGTTGTGTTGTTGTCTTAAGACTATAGAGGATAGGATTTCCGAAGTGCTATGTGCTATGCTATCTGTTGCTGGATGGGCTGTTCCTTAAAGCACATTGTGTCATCCTGTGCACATTACATGCCGATACATATCAGTGAGGCGGCTCTGCAGTCATACGAGAAGTGGAAATCAAACGTTGTGAGCGGAACAACCTCATTGCTCATTAACCCTCCCAAACATTTATATATGCTTTTAATGTAACACAGCTTATAAGTGACACATTGTTTTGAAAAAACAAATGTGCCAGACCGCATTAACTTAACTGTGAACGGTAGAGAAGTGGATTATGGTGCAGAATCTGTTTAAGAAGATTTCTACAAACACCCCCCCCTCCATAGGCATAGTGGTGATAGGACAATAAGTGAATTTTCATTCTTGGGTGAACTATCCCTTTTAAATTGGCTGCAGCTGAATTGATTTAATACATTTTAATTGTACAGCATCAGATCACAACACACATCATCTCAAGGCTCTTTAAGTAGTAAGGTTGAGACCTAACCAAATCAGAGAGGAACCCAACAGTTCCCACAATGAGCGAACACTTGGCCACTGTGTCACAAAAACTGTGCCACAAAAACTACTAGCTTTACAGGGTTGATACTAAATGAGAAATAGGGTAAAATACTGCCTAAAAGCCTGACCATCAAATGGCCGACTTACAGCCATATGCAACAAACATGCACACACACACACACACACACACACACACACACACACACACATACACACACACACACACAACCACACACACACACACTTACACACACACACACACACACACACACACACACACACACCCAAGATGAATATATACTTTGAAGTACAACGTGTTTCTCCCACTTGTACATCCTTTGCTTCTAAACAGAGATTTATCTCCCTCTGCAGCTCCCCTAATGAATCTTACGAAGATTTTCCTCCTCGATTGCCTTTTCTCCGCCAACAGTGCCTCCATGAACGCATCCCTGCTTCTCTTTTCTCCGGGTCACCCTTTTCACAGAATTTTTCCCTGCTCTGCTTCGCTTTCACTCTCTTCTGCCATTTTCATCCCTTCAAATGTTTGCCTGATTTTCCCTTTTCCACGTACTCTCACTCCATGTCGATCCCACTCCTCTACTCGATCCCCTCTCTCCAGTCCAAGCCTTCCCCATATTCTCTCCATGTCTATCTGTCTAATCCTCGATTTCTTTTGAAGCTCTCCTCCGTGGCTTCATCTCCTGTCTTTGCTTCAGTTGATCTCTCTGTTTTTTTTCACCGGGCTGATTTACACAAGCTTTGAATGAACAAGATGCCAAGCTTGGCATCAGCACACTGATCTCAAGCCGTAGATTTTTAGAGAGATCTCCAAAACTAGCTTTGCCAGTGTGACAAGTTTTTGACACATCAACAGTGAAATCTTTTGTTAACATTCATTAGCAGTGTTGGAACAATTCAAGAGGGGCCAAAACCAATTCTCCTCAAAACCAAATTGGCTTCCCTTCAATTGAATCATGCGGTTCCCATTGTCAGACATCCAGGAGCAGGTCTTCCACCAAGCACAACGGTCTAATGTGATTTCAATTTGAAATGGTACTTCACTCAAAATGGATCTTTTAGAGACTGAACTCCAGTTAAAGAGACGATCCCACAGGGAGGACTGGGTGAATAACCAGGAGACCAGGTGAGAGGTAAAAAAGTAAAATCTTTATTACACATAGTGAATCACTGTGCATTCACGGGCTCCTCTGAAGGTCAAGGCTCTGAGTATTAAAATCGTTTTTCCGACTTTGGTTTGCTGATGAGCTTTGAAGTCAGAATGTGGAGAAAAACAGGGATCATAATGAAGAGCAAAGATAAAGGATCAGGTGTGACAAGCATATCAATATTTCAAAACCTATGAACGACAATCATAAATATTCAGTTTCGGTGGAAATTGGCAGTGTCACTTTAAAAGCGACTATATAGAGTCATGAACTCTGCAACTCCTGTACCAAAATCTCCACTGGCTTTCTAAGTTGTTTCGACTTGACATGGTGTTCATAACAAATTTCCGAGTCGCAAATAAAAAAAAAGGGATTATTCAAATACCACATAAATGCACAATTAGTCCAGCCAACGCACTCAAAAACAGGCAATGAGAAGACAAAAATCCCAAACCGAGGTAAACAAAAGTAAGCTGATTGCATCTCAGCACTGTGTGGAGATCTGAATCTTCACTCATCTCAAGTCACTATGATAACAATTCAACGATTCAATGGATCTCAATGGATCTCAATGGATCAAGTGTTCTATATGACTGCACAAGGCAGATTTTTCATTAATTTATTTCATCGATCACGTAAATCTAAACGCAAAAAGTATTATAAACAGTGTGGCTGCTGTAATAATATAAGGTTTTCTATTTGAAGATCTGACTGCAAAGGTTAGTCTATAACAGTGGCCACTGCCCCCAAACTCGTCAATCGTTGTTTTGTTATTTTGATGCTCTCCACATTGATTTGATGTTCATTCATTCAGTGTCAACTTGTGTGCAGCTCCTAAGCCTTGAAAGGAAAAACTCGGATTATTGCCTTTACTGTAGAGTGGCCAAACTGCACATTGAACTTAACCCTAAAGTCCAGGCTTCGCGCTCCTCTTCACGTCTCATGTTGTGTGTGGCAGGTGAACTGGGTGCTCACAGTTTAATCATTTTTAGAGCGAAACCAAAAAAACACGAATGAATCCCTTCAGCACTGGTCCAGGTCCTAATAACCTTACTAATACTGTAGTTGCGATAAAACCTATAATATGCATCTGTCACGATCCTGAAGCAGCAGCGGGCCGCAACTGCAAATTGAGCATATTGTGGGAATTGCATTTAACACAGAAAAGAATTCCTGAAGTTGGGAACACAAGTCTGTGTCCCATTTATTTTTGTAGCTCAAACTAGTATAACAAAATGGCGCTAAATTACCCAGCAAGCCTTGGGCTCAACGTCATCACGTTACCCAGCAAGCACTTATATATTTAAAGGGACACGATCCCGGCACAGTCATACTTAACACATTAATTAAATAACGGCATGAAACAACAGTGTATAGAACCACTCTAAGAACAAGGGTGAATTATGTAAGTCACATTCACTACAATATAGGGGAAAACTTGAATCAATTATGTTCTATCACTGCATTGATGCAGTATTGACCAAGTCCACATCAGATTGCATCTCAGAATCAAGAAATGTCCACGCCTTTAGCAATGTGACTAAACTGTCCCGTTTCGAATGCTTCTCCAAATGCAGCCGCAAACATGTCCTTTCATCCCCAAGAAACAAAGGCTTGGACGGCTGGAACCTTCTTGGGGCCGGCTTAGTTTAGGATTAGACGCCGATGCCTAAATATCATGCTTCAACTGAGCCGAACAGCTAAAGGTACATATACTTTAAAACGCAAGGGACATGAAAACTGTCCTGTCATGTCCAACTGCAGCTCTGTTGCTAGGCAACAGCCATAAGCGAAGGAAAAGCTGGTAACGCCGATCAAGGAAATCCTCAGTAGACCGGACCATCTCATTTTGGTTCAGCCTTCGTGGTCTACGAGGTCCCTGAATCGGGACGCAGCCTGAGACTGAGCACACAATATAAATGGTTTACTGGTGGGGGGGGCAGCGGAATGAGAGGTAAAAGGTGAGTAATAAAGCCTGTAATCAGATTAAAGTCACTTGTCCAAGTCACCTTGCGTTACTATTTCGGTATTTGTGGTTAAACCGCTGGGCACATCCTGTGGCTGGGGGAGCAGTCGCCCCATCGCCCTCCACACCACGCCGCCGGAGGCTCGGTGTGCGGCACGCCTCAACGTTTTTTTGGGGGGGGAGGTGCTCGTCCGCGGGGGCTTTCCTTCTAGTGGGCCGCTGGGCGGTGTCCGTCAGCGCTGCAGAAGGCGGGGACCGGTTGGAGGGGACCGGCTATGGCGGTCGGCGGCAGCGACTCTGGACGCGTGTCGGTCCCGTCAGATCACCTCAGCTACAGCGCCCGTTGGGGGAACCCTCCGTTTGCCCAGTTGTCATATTTATGTTTAGGCGGCGGGGGTGTTGTCGGCAGCTGCTGAATGTAAATAATAAAGTAACTTGTAATCTAACTTAGTTACTTTTAAAAGCAAGTAACTTGTAAAGTAACTAAGTTACTTTTTCAAAGTAACTATGGCAACACTGGTTATAACGATAACAATACAGGATCAGGTGAGCAATATAAGGAGTAGCCTCAAAAGGCCATTTCCAAGGGTAGGCTGTTTTCGTTAAATTGGAGAATTTGTCCTTTGAATAAGAAAATAAATCCATGTATTATGGTTTTTTATCATGATTTAGTCGTTTTGCTCAGCAGATGTTTATCAGGATTGTTAACGATTAAGATAAGTTTTACAACCATTTTATAATAATTCTACGAAACATCATTGAGCAAAGAAATACTTTTTTGCACTGCAAGAAACATCGTATTTTTGTTTTTTAATCATTTCGTTTTTTGAATATTTTATCTGACAACTAATCATTGGTTAAGGTCCTTGAAAACTGAGTGATTAACTTTCGATTGTAGCTCAACACAGCCTCTGAACAAATACCACAATGACCAGTCAGGGCAGAAAAAGCATTAAATACACTGAGCTGCATGTGGTGCAACATTGATTTTGATGCTAAAGTAGTAGAAGCTGTCATGAACATCAACTTTGCTGTTGATTTTGTTGATGGGGTGCATTTAAGGGATTGGTTTAATTTGTGTGTGTGTGTGTTGGGCAGTGTTGTGCAAGTTCACACCTCTCATGAACTAGTTCAAAGTTCAGTTCACACAAGTAAATATGAATAGTTTACGTTCATAGTTCACCATTTAAATTCTGAACTAGTTCATAGTTCAGTTCATTTCATAGTTTAAGTGTGAGCCATTTTTGTAAGAGGCCAGAGCTGTTGTGTTGCAGGTATGGCCTGCCCCTTTAAGGAAAGTTTTTAGTGTGTGACGTAGTGGACCTGGGTATTGTGGGAAGAGACGTTAAAAGTGTGTTTATAAGGAGAAGTGACGGACCACCTAGAGGGGATGCGAGTGTTGCTCCTGCTGTATATCCGAGAAATAAAGTGGCCGCATTCCAGGTAAAGAAACATCTCCTCCTCCTTCTTCACGGAGCGGTCCGGACGGCTGGTTACCGGCCAGACAGCGAGCCAAGATAACCCGTGAGCCGAGCTCCAGACTACGGCTCGGAGCCGAGACACTGGCCAGAGAAGAAAACACTTGGAATACGCTGCTTGTTTGGTGTGCATGTGTGTGTGAGATGAATCATGGGTAACGTAGTGCGAAGTCGAGTTACTTGGTTCAGGTTAGGCTACATCGCAGACATTTCACGGGCACTGAGCAACGACATGGTGAAAGCATTCGATTAAGACAGCGTCTCTCCTCAGGAGAAGGAAAACACTCCGTAACGTTTTAGCTACACCTCAGATAATATTGTAACGGACTGGTAGTTAGGTTTATGTTCTGTTTGACTGCTATGTGTTTGTTATGACTTATGTTCAGCTAACATCACCATGTCAATAATTATTGGGATTTCCAGAGGGTCAGTGAACCAGTCGGGGTGGGGCAAGTGACAGTTCTAGACCAATGGCTGGAGAGTTACCTGGCAAGACAGGCTCTCATTGGCTGATGAGTTGGCATGTCAAGGGTGAATGAGGAAGGGGAGTGAAGAACACAGTGGTGGATGATAGGAGTGTCGGAGTTACAACAAGAAGTGTGTCGTGTTTGCTAGACTTTAATAAAGTTAGACATAAAGAGAGAAGTTTCCTGTCGTCTATAAGCGAGGACACTGAAATATGAACGTGTTCACCGTTCAAATTCATTATTTGTAATTGAGGTGCGTTCAGTTAATCGTTCTCACAAAAGTGAACGTGTTCAATGAACGCGTTATTTTGCGTTTGTTCATGCACAACACTGGTGTGTGTGTGGGGGGGGGGTCATGATATCTACAGGAACATCTTCTTTCCCCACTCTCTCTCCTCTCTTCCCCATTTTTCTCCCCTCACCCCTACCGGTCAATGCAGATTGAGTCTGGTTCTGCCGGAGGTTTCTTCCTGGTTAAATAAGTGTGTGAAGTGCCTTCGAATAACACATGTTATGATTTGGAGCTGTACAAATCAAAATAAAATTGAATTGTCATACAATTGCAATCTTTGGCTTTAGATGGTCTACCTGTGTAGAGTTGTCATTTCCCTGTCAAGCGCTTATGTTGTTTAATAGAATAAAAAAATTGAGCCACCTGGTATCTGTTACTATTATTATAGTAATTTGCCAAGGTCAATTACCGGCTCTTTAATGGAATGTGAGATGGCACTCTGATGGTTAATTGGGGCTTAGTACCAGCCCCTTGAAATATGCATCCGGCGCAGACACCTCATTCTTTTATGTTGTTAAAGCAGCAGGAGAGCATTTGGTGACACACTAAATCCACTGGCACCATACACTCTGGACCATGTGCTTGGTCCATTACCGTCGAGCCCCAGATCTTCAGATTACTCTCACCTGCCAAACTGCTACTGATCCTCCCTCCTTAATAAACCAGTTAACTTCACACAATATTTCCTTTTCCTCTGTGACTCAACACAGAGCACACCGCTGACCTGTTTAATACAAAGGAAGGATAGCGTTGCTTCTTCTCATGGCTTTAGCTAAATTGTTTTGAACGTGTAATGTGTAATCACTTGTGTGCACTAACAGAGCGAAGAAAAGAGGATACACAGAGAGAAAAGGAAAAACACATCAAGGAAATGCTGGATATTGGAGGAACTGGAGATCACTCTCTGTGACTAATTCTCCCCTGATCTCTCATTCTCCCCCTCATTTAGAAAAGACCTGTTCGCTCCCCCTCTCTCTCTGACACACACCCACACCAGTACCTCAACACACACACACACACACACACACACACACACACACACACACACACACACACACATGCACGCACACAAAACCCGGCATACACCCACGCTGAGGAGTCCTCTCTTTCCATCTCTTTTACACAAAAAAAGCAGAATAGCCCGGAGTGTTTCCAGCCCACACTGTTTCCTATGTGAGGATACAGCTACACACACACTGATATGAAACAGAGAAAAAAATTATATTTTGTCTTTTGATCCAAATCCGTTTGATTTTCTCTGCCTCGCTTGCACAGCCACTTAGCAGATGTACGCTTTCGTAACCAGTCGCTGCCATTTTGTACTTACAGAGTCGTATTTATTCTTGTCTGCTTTATGTTCTTACAAGCCTTTTTGTTACACAAATTTTTTAAATATCATGGATCCTATATACTAGCACCATAAGGCCTGAGACCGCTGCTCGAGAGATTCTATCCAGCCGGTCATATAGAAAGATTCTAGTTCTACAATCTGATATTCAATTAAACAACGAGTGATGATAGTGAAGAGTGGGATTAGAAGCAATGAGTAACTTGGCTCTGGGTCATTCTCTGGTTAGGGTCTCATCCATTCAAACTGTCACAGGAATATTTCCTCCATGACTCAGGCATTGCAGAGGGATTACATTGCAGTCGCAGCATTAATTTGTGCAGCTTTCTTGGCACTTTAACAAATGACTGGTGATTACAACAAACACAGTTTTGTAAATCTGAGTCCGTTGAGTTAGAGGCAGTCAGACATTTGCTTTCTTCCAAGGCGCTGTTAAACATTTTCTCTGCCATTGAACATGGTTTACTGAGACTGAGGATAACTCAAACATCGACGGCTTAAAATCTGAATCAGAATGTCTTTATTGCCAAGTAGGTTTACAACTACGAGGAAATTGCTCTGGTTATTGGTGCATACAATGAAAATAGAACATAAAAACATACAAACACAATAAATACAACACACATAAAAAACCAATATATATTTAAGGTAACATTTATTTAGACATAAACGTATCAAAATAAAAGATATATAATAGATAAAAGATATAAAAAGTGAAAAGCAAGACAGAATAGCTCACAGTTGGTCGGTTATTGGTGTGACCTCATTACCATGACTCCACCCCTCAATCACTACTGCGCAAACGCTGGCTGGCACAATATGGCAGCTCCAATATCCAGGATAGGTTGGCTCCCTTTTTTTTTAGCAGTGCCTGAGTGTCTGTGTGAGATGCTTTGGTTGGTAGATGTGCCTATAAACCTCCGGCAGCCCCGTGCACAGCACAGATAGTTAGCATGACTAAAATAGACTGTGTAGCCGTAGCTGATTTTGGTTTCACAGAGGGAATGGGACTTTATTCTCTGCTCAGGATACCATGGCTAAACCTTTATATTGAAAATATCCACTTTGGGCTGAACTATTTTTTTAGAACTTGAAATTGTGCAGATCTTTATTTTCATAGCAGAGAGAGACAGCAGCTGATTGGAAATGAGGAGCAGTTGAGTGAACAGGTGACTGGGTCAGGTGATGGGCTGATGCAGGAAACTCAGTCGTGAGAGCTGCTGGGCAGGTGAGGAATGGCAGGAGAGTGTAGTAACATATTATTATTATATATTATTATTAAATATATCGTGGTTGGAAAGAGAAGGGAGTGTGTTTCTGCATGAGTTATACCAGCTGTCTAGGTATGTGTGTGTGTGTGTGTGTGTGTGTGTGTTTGTGTGTGTGTGTGTGTGTGTGGTTGCATCATTTACTTTAAATGCCTCCTAATCGTATTGTCTCAATCCTGAGGCTAAAGTATTTTCTCTAGAGTACTAATTGATTAATAGACTTTCCTCAGTACAAACAGTGCCTCGAGCAACAGAGTTTTACTTCATGAACATTTAGCAGTTATATAAAAAAAAAGTTTACTTCTGTCACTCTGGTAAGAGGCAGAGGACTCAGATTACAGGGTCGTAGACAGGATCAGGATCCTTTAATCAATCAAGATCTATAAGAAAAAAGTTCAGAGAACAAAAATCTGTCTAAAAAAGTCAGTAGCACAACAAAGTGCTGGAAATCTGAAGGTGGCAAGAAAAACTGGCAAAACTAATGCTGGGGGGGAGGGGACTGTTACACCTCTTTACCATGGAACACAATTGAGACTGTACAGTCCGGTTGTCTGAAGGGACTTGACTTTTCACACTGTACATTGCGTCAGCTCCTTTGAACCAGCTCCAGACCAATTATTTTGTTAAAGATGAAGTTTAAGTTTGTTTTCTAACAATCCTAATGAGGCATAAACCTGCTACCCTGGTCATGTGTCATTAATCTGCCCCCAAAAAAAGGGTTGGCATATTTGGACATGCAGGTTTGAGGCTATTCTACTGTAAACTGATCATTACTGTAATGTAAGAGCCCCTTTCTTTACCTCTTTTCCTTAGTTGCTATGTTATTGCATCCAGACATAAACTTGATTTAACACGGTTGTGTTTGGTTGTTGATGAGGAGGAGCCTAAAGCTGGACAACCAACGTTTCTGACAGGTAAAATTCCTTCGACCATCGGCGGGCGGTCGGGAGAATCTGATCGCTCAACAAACAGCAGACATTAAGTCTCTTCAATGAGTTGTGCATCTCAGAACTCGTGACATGATCGTGCCCACTATACACAGTGGCAATATCCAGCTTAAAGAGAAACACAGAGACTAAATACGGATGAAACAAGGGGAGGACCAGGAAGTGAAGTGGCCTGAAACTAGACAAGATGTGAGTCTCAAAACTAAAACAGGAAAAACAGAAACATTCAGAATTAAACAGTAGCTTAACTGAAATGTCTTTGGCACAGTATTATGACATGACCCTTTTTTTTTCAGTCATGAAATTCTCAATCGTATTGATCACACTGATGTTTGTTAAAGGGCTAATTCTTCAGCTACGTTTGGTTTGAATTAGTTATTTGATGCTATAAAAAACGCTCACGATGACTCGCTATTGGTCAAGTGTGTGTATCAGCAGGACTTCGATATTGTGGCTCAACTCTCCAGCACTCTCATCAAAAGTGCAGGATGCCGACATTCGTGTCCAGGTTTAAGGACTTAATTGTAATGGAAAGGAGGTGTAGACACGTCGTCCATTTTTACACACAGTTTTTTCCAACTGTATGGACATAGCTTTTACTGAAAATGTCTAACTCTGCAAAGGTTGAGCTAGTATAAATATATAAATAATAATGAATTATAAAAGACAGGTCTTTTATTTATTATCCATGTGCTTAATGTGTATGTGTCCAAAGGAATAGCAATTGTTTTGGAAAATGCACACACCCCAACGGGGGTAGAAGGAGCACAGGTCATTCATATGCTATCTTGTCAACACAAACCTGAACCATTGACATAGCATGTGGAAAGTGGAAAAATAAATAATCTTTTTAGAAAACAAATTTAATATATGACTATTATTCTATTATCGATTTTAGTTTTCAGTGCTAGACCCGAGCTGGAAAGGGAGTCTACCTAAAGCACATGCATGTGGGTGTGAGAAAGAGATGGAGTGTGAGAGAGAGACACAGAGAGAGAAAGCACAATAGAGGGAGGTTGACCCTATTTGGTCCTGTGGAAAGGAAATCCTAAATCAAAGTCCTCTTCCACTTTTCTAGGAAAGAAGTAGAAGTGATGATCACAATGCTGAACTAGCCTTCTCCTGCCATCCCTTTCTCTTTCTCTCACTTTATATCCTTCATTTCCCTCAGTTGATCTCTGTCTCTTTTCTACCTGCCTCTACCTTCTCCTCTTCTCTCTTCCCCCTCCATCACCCTCTTCCCAGAGTCCCTCTGCACACTCCCTCTCTCCCCAAATCTCCCTCTATCCCTCACTCACTCCCGCCCTCTCATCTCTCTCTCTTCATCCCTCTCAAAGGGAAATATCATAGAGAATTTGGCAGAGAATCCAAAGATGGAGAGAGAGAGAGAGAGAGGGAGAGAGAGAGCGAGAGAGAGAGAGAGAGAGAGAGAGAGAGAGAGAGAGAGAGAGAGAGAGAGAGAGAGTGTTTTGGAGTATAAGAGAGGTAGAGAGGGGAGGAGAGCCAGAACAAAAAAACGATCTCACATCTACATTTCGGATGGTGGTTTCTGTTTGCTTTGAATAATTTATACTTCCCCCTCTCTTCTGCATGTTGTGTATCTGATAGACATGTTTATTTAATGGTGGTCTCCATCAAATATGGAATGAAACAACTCAGTGGTTGTTCAAAATGGCCATGACAAGATGTAAATGACAGCTGTTGAGAAGATGTGCCCCCCCCCCCTCCTGTTACTGTTGTTTGCAGTCGAGAAAACATCATGAAATCAGTGTCACACTTTGCTGACTCCCCACAGGAGCCCCCCCACAGAGAGGTCAGGGTCAGCGCTGGAGCCTGAAGCAGCAGCAGTGGGGGGGTGCTGCCTATATGTGAGATTGATCTAATGTTTTTTTAATTAGCCTGAAGCTAGGACTTATGTTGTAGGGGACCTGTCCTTTTTATTCTTTCTTGGCTTGGAACCACATTAAACAAGTAACAACCACAATCAGTTACTGCTGTCTGGTGCCCCCTGCTGAAACTACTGGGTTTGTTTCCTGCGGTGTGAGATGTGAGTGTTATCAGCAGGGCAGCAGTGGTCAAATAAAGAGTGGTCAAATTCTTCCATACCCACTTCTTACCTAATTGTATCATCAAATTAAACTGTGTTTTTATACATGTACAATTTTAAAACTAAAGCGATTATTCTTTAACTATTTTGATTATGAATTTCCAGATCTTTTTTTTCCTGACCAGTTTGGCTTAGCATGCGTCTTTATACAGGAGTTAGAGCGGGTTTTCCACAAAACAGAGAGTTGGGGGTGCCAAGACCCCAAGACCTATAGTTTACATTCTGAAGTGATCATCCAAAATTGCCCATGATGAATGTGACTTGTGGCATAAAATGCTTTGAGTGGTCAAAAAGAATAGAAGAGTACAATATAAATACAGTCAATTTACCATTTAGGGATAAACAAGGGGGATATGAGTGGGCTAACACTGTAATGCTAGTATACAGACATCCTGATGTGTAACAGGTGTTACTATGTCTACAAAGCACATTATACAGCTGAGGCACTAAAACTTCTGGACAAATCAAAACATTGACATGAAGATGGCTCCAAGGAATCAAAGGTATTAAATTATATTTGTTCATGTTTCTCTCTCTCCACTGTTTGCACTTTGTTTTAAAACTTTCACAGTGCAGTACAAATAGTGTTTAGTAGAAAATGGATTTTCTGATATTTGATATTACTTTGCATAACATAAAACAACATAAAACAGACAGTAAAGGACAGGGAGTGGATACCGCCTGATTGACAGCTGCTATCATCCAGTGGCTGCAGCTTTGCAGGAGTCTCACTCAGGCCCCACCCACTGCTCCTCGTAATGTGTTTCCTTCTGCTTTCAAACGCCAAAATGGCTCCAGACAAAATGGCAAACTTGATATTGAAATTAATATTTCAAACGTAAGGTTGTCAGCTGACATACATTTTAAACTGTATTAAACAGCCTTCTGAAAACTTTTTGAATTACTGGTGTCTGCTTTTATATGTACATTAGGGTGAAGTATTGCTCTAGTGTGGGACACACATTGATTTCTTTAAAATTGATTTTCTATTACACAAAATTGACAGTCATGCATAAGTGTATCATTTGTTTTGAAGCTGTGACAGGTTTAATGCATTTATAATGTAGGCCATGGTGATACAGTTTAAACTTGTTTCCCCTCACGTCAAAGTCATAATGAAAATATATGGATACCTGTGAAATGTGAATGCTGAAGAGTACTACATCTTAAAAGCTGAACCAGCATTAAGGTACACAGTTTGACTCATGCATTAAATCTAGTAGTTGTCAGCCATCCCATTGTAGTTCATAATAACTATGTTTTCCCTACAAAGTAAGCAAACTGCGCATAGCCTGTTACTGCATCGGAATTCACATTAAGCCATCGCAAGCTGTGCTCACATCAACACATCAAGATATTAAGAGTGAACAAATGTCTTCATTTCATTGAACTGGACACTGAAACTCAGCAGACAGCTTTGTGGCTGTGTTTCCTGTGAAGTGGCCATGCTGCAGTCACAGGATGGGGCTGTAATATTGTATGCAGTGTGTCATTTCCAATTTACCGACATAACAGGATAAAAAGCAAACATCAAACAGTGTGTCACTGGCTACAGTCATATGCAGAATACTAAACAGCTTTCTGTCTTTGTGCTTCAGTGGATTCCAACCCAGGGCTTGGGACCCAGCAGGGGTCATTAATTGAATCAAAAGCTACAACCACACTATGTTTTCAGGCTTGGGGCCCAATTTTGTGGAGTGGAAATGGAGTGGAGTGCCACAATAGATTTACTGGCTATATATGCACATTGATATATGTGGTTGTTATTTCTAGCTGTGGCTATTTTGAGCTGTTTTTATTGACATACCTCAGCCATCATCATGACTGTGCTGAGCCAAGTTCACACATTGTTAATGTTGCAAAAAGCAGTGTGTGTGTGTGTGTGTGTGAATGTGTGTGTGTGTGTGTGTGTCCCTTCTCAGGAGGTCAAGGGTCAGACTGGTCTTGAAGACCAAAGACATCCTCTGGCAAAAATCAGCAATGCTAATGTTAGCTACCATGGCAACATAAACGTACTTTTAAGCAAAGAACAGTAATGTATTTCACGTCGATTCATCCAATGGGTTTTGAGACATTTCCCTCAACTTGGTGGCTCTATAGAGGCAAATAACAAAACAGGGTTCATCCTATGTGGGCAATACCATTTGATGGCAAACCATCCAATATTTGCTACGATGTTTCATTCTACATAAAAGTGGTGGATAAACGTAACAACTATCATGCTAAGACCATACAGTGTGGTTAAAAACAAGTGTGTTGCAAAAGTAGATCTATATAGTGTGGGTCAGGTCTTGGGGTAATACAAGTTATGTGTCAGGTCCAGTGTGTAAGATTTAGGTGAAAGGGATCTATTGACAGAAATCTATTATAAAATAATCCTAGTGATGTTTTCACGAGTGTGTTTCATCTAAATTATACAAATTGTTGTGTTATTAACCCTAGAATGGGCCCTTTATATTTACATACTTAATATTTACATCAGTGGGGTCCTCTCTATGGAAGCCGCCATGTTTGTTATAGTAGCCCAGACTGGACAAACTAAACACCCTTTGAGTTTTTATGAAAGCTGAAGGTTACCACTGGTTCTCTGTCATGTTTGGAAGTGGAGGGTGAGGTGAGGGGGATTCAGTTGCAACATGCAAACTCACCACTAGATTTCACTAAATTTTACAAACTGCAGCTTTAAGAACCCATGTCTTACACTGGCAGTTTTTAACTTATGTAATAATTAAAAATGTCCCTCCCTGACGGCATCCTCAGAAGTATTTTCTCAGACTTTGAAAAGCTTCCCCCCAGAGCTACAGAGGATATTATACAACCTTCTACATAGGCTGAGCATTAGACCTCACGATGGAAACGATTATATTTCTGTGTAAAAATCAGTGAACCACTTTAAATGTAGTGTCCAATTACCAAAATAAATCACCTGCACATCAGCTCTATTTCACACCATTCATGACTCAGATGCTTCTCGTGACTAAATTATGCAAACTAATGCAAATATGACGCAGAGCAATCGCAGAAATATAAAGCATTTCTTCATTTCTCCAATATAAACATGTAATTACTGAGTAATGTAAATATACCCTGCGGCTACAGACTGGAATCTTGGGGCACGTCACTGTTGTGTATCTTGTTGTACAACCATCATCAGTCTTCATCAGTCTCGTGCTTTCATTGTTTGCTTTAATGAAGATTTAAAAAAAAAACTTATTGTCATATACTTGTTGATAATGTAATTGTCATTTTGTTGTTGTTTGTCTGTTGTCCTTGTTTTGTGTGTATAAGGGCTGTTTGATCCCCTGTACTGAAGTAGCAGATCACAGAGAAAATGAGACACATCCATCACACACGCACACACACACAGACACACACGCTCAGACATAGACTGACAAAATGTGCAGGATGAACACACACATACACAACAGCACCACTGTCTCAATAGAACGCAGGCACAAGGATCAAAACAGGAGGAGGATGTGAAAAAGAAACAGCATGAACACGAAACTGTTGAACTATGTCATTATCTGCTCTTCAGTTTCCTATATATTGTCACAAAGAGATTGCCTGCTGTGTCACATTGTACATGTGTGTGTGTGTGTGTGTCTATGTGTGTGTGTATGTGTCAGTTAGCCTGTGTCTGAGTACTTGGCAGAAAGCGCTGGGTGATGCAAATGCCTCTGTGCGTGTTTATGTGTGCGCACGTAATCACATGTGTGTGTACTCGGCACAGTACGTTAAGCACTGTAAACCCATTTCCCAGAGTCGGATTTGATACACAAACCTCATCCAAACACTTCCTGGAGCCTGTCCAATGAGATGGACCGGGAGCGGAGTGCTGTCTCCCATTGGCTGTAAAGCAGGAAGAGCTGGTTTTATCGGGTGAGATTGACTCATGACAGCTTTATTGTGCATCCCTAGTTGGCTGGATTATGGGGAGCAGCAGCAGGAGAGAGGGAGAATCAGAGACAAATGGAAAAGAAAGACAGAGAGGATAAAAAGAGATCAACACAGAATAAGAGGTGGGAGTAAGTCACATACATGGAAGACATGCAGAAGTGTAAAGCTTTCATTCGTAGAAGGCGTACAAAGTATCGATATTACAAGTCAAGTCATTTTAGCGATTTAATGATCTGTGAAAATGTCAGTGTTGCACAGAGCCAGTTTAATACAAGTGTATTAATAAGGAACCTACATTCTATGTTCCAACATAGATAGATAGATAGATTACTTTATTTATCCCTGAAGGGAAATTAAGTCGTCATAGCAGCCGGTACATTTCAATTGAATAAAATACAATACAATAGAATAAAATAAAAAATATTGAGGTAGAAAGAATAAAAACAGAAACACAAGATAAATAGGTATATAAGGTGCAGTGGCAAGATGCTGTTAATAATATTGTTAGGAAGTATATAAAAATAGTACAGTATATATAGTATATAACATAAAATAATATATATTTATATATGATAGTGATTATACCAATATAATTGCAGTATATAGTAGTAATGGCAGCAACAGTATATATAATAATAATAGTAAATATAATAATAATAATAACATGTACACATGTATAAATATGTGTTTATAGACTTATATATACAAAGAACATAACTTTTCTAGTCACTCACTGATTTGTTAACAGAATTGGACAGGACCCTCCGTCTGTGCTCTGTCCTCATTTCGTTCGGGTTAATGCACGTCACCTAAAAGCTTACGGATAAAGACCAGACCGTCAAAATGGAGCAGTACCACAGGAAATCAGCTGAGGTGAGCATGGGACACAAAGAAGAAATTCAAACACTTTCTCAAAAACACTTTTTGAGGAGAGAATGCGAGTTGCTTAGAATCTATAGGTGCAAGGAGGCGGGAGGTAGAGGTGCTGAGGGGCCTGCCTGCCGCACCGCAGGGCAAGGGGCTCCAACAAAGTCCACAAAGACAAAACAAATACATTAAAAAAACTTTCATGTGCTTTTAATAGAAAAGTCCAACATTTATTATATTTCATTAATTTTTTATAATATTTCATTTCATTTAATGATATTCAGTGTATCTTCCTTGCAGCCTGATGCATTCATGTTGAATCTGAAGAAAATAACAGAAGGCGTTACCTGAAAAGATTTGGTTGGTGGTAATAATGGGTTATATATTTCTTTAATAACCCCGAAGCCAAATTTATCTCTTGCTGGTGTGTGAATTCTTCTAAAACTGGTATAGAATGTTGTTTGCTGTTCAAAATAAAACCAAATCATGACTTTTGTTCCAGCTCTGCATTCATCCTGATATTAGTGTGTGTGGGCAGTGACAGTTACATCAATTGAAAGGGAGAGATCTCTTTTTGTTCGTAAATCAGCATAAATGAACCTTTACCCGTGCAAAGTGTAAAATATATATTACATTATAAAATAAAAGGCTTTGGGATGAGGACTGTGTAACTGGCAAACGCAAAACCTGCAACATATCATAACAATCGACAATCTAAAGCAGATTAAGTGTAGATTACTCAGCAATAAACAAAGGCTTCCGAGAGTATGCCTTGACATAAACTGGTATTACACACCAATATTAATATTGATGCATGTATTGGATCCAGCTTAGTTCAGCTCAGACCAAACAGGCAGACGGCTATGAAGTAGTTTGAGAGCAGTTTTATGGTCGATTTGTGATGACGAGGGTTGGGTTGTTGGAGGAGTGAGGCAGAAGACTGCAGCTGGACTGGCAGAGCCGGGCAGCTGATGAGGCTTGATGGTGGAGGGAGCAGTGACCCAAACTGGAACAGCAGATGAGGACAGTGCTGGAGACTGAAAGGACCAGAATGATGTACCCGAGACACAGGTTAACAAGGGGGAAATTTGGCCGTAGCATTTGTACCATGATAGTAGAATGAACAATCCTGCAAAGATGGGTTGTACATACTGCAAGAGCTTGTGGCGTTGACTAGAGGAGGAAACAGGTGAATTGACAGGACAAGGACTTAGGTAGCCCCACTCAGAATGACTAACACACAAAAACACACACACACAGTTAGAACAATGAACTGGGGACAAATAATAAGACACCAAAGAGAAGACCGATCGGCAAGAAAACAAAGGCAAAGAGGAGTGGGCATCATCAAAAACTCTTTGCACACCTAGTCCATATTTTTCTTCCAAAACAATCACACATTTAGAATATATACGACCTCCCTTTCAATCAATTCAACAAACTGTCTCCAAAAGGATTTAGGACAACAAAATCTGTGTCAATCTGTGCTAGAGAGGGAGCAGATCTAGTATGGTCACTACCATACTGTGCCGCAAGTTCGGGAAGACTACTGCAATCGCCTCTGGTTATGAGATTTATTTTAGACAAGTGACTGACCTCACCTCTCTAACTGGAGTGTGAACATAAAGGACTTCAGCTTGGTAAGGTGGCACCAGTCCATTAAGAAATTTAAAAGTTAACGACAACATTTCAAAATCGATCCTGTAACGAGACAGGAAGTCAGTGGAGGCAGGGCAACACAGGTGTTATATGGTCTTTTTCTTTCCTTTTGGACGGGCTGCAGGCGTTGAATGGATGACTGGTCTAAGCCCACATTCAAAGAATTACAGGTGTTTTGAGAATAAAGTACAATTAGACAGGGCGTCAGCATCTGTCACATAACAGGAGAAGCACAAAGGGTCTCGCACAAGATTCTAAAACACGTCTTCAGTGAGAAACAAAGCTCAACCAATGTATTGGCTATTTGCCGATTTGAGCGTATTGCAGATATACGGCATAAATATTTCTGTCATAGATAGGTTTTTGAAAACACCTGTACATGTGTTTATGTTACAAATAAGTAAACTCCAATCTAGTACTGTATCTTGAATTAAGGGTCATTGAAAGCAGCCTGTTGACCTTTTAGTCAATCATAGTAATCACATACTTTACACCAAATCATCCTGATGTCTTGACTTTGAATGAAATGAGAAAGGGAATGTTCACTCAGGCACATGGTGTCTCAGCTTATGACTTATTAGTCATACATGTACAGGCAGAGATACAAGCAGAGGCTGCTGAAAGACTCAGTTTTTACACAGTCTGCAAAGAACACCACGGCTAAAGAGATACATCATCATTTTAAGAGGAATAAATTAAAAGACACTGAAATGGCTCTCAGAGCACACACCTCAGTCAAGGCCCAACCCTCAAGAAACCACATTTAAACTCACTGAGTCCAGATTTTAGTTCAGTCCCCTAAACATACCAGATTTTTTTCATTACGATCCATAAGTTACTCTACCAAAATGTTGTATTAAAGTCCTTTCTTACAAAATGCAAAGTGATGCCCCCCTCTGCGTTAAAAAATAGTTTATTTTCTGACCCAGACCACAACGTTCCACCAAGTTTCATGTTGATCCGGCCAGTAGTTTGCGTAATCCTGCTGACACTGGATGAAAATAATTGTGGGAGGAAGTGTTTTTTAGTTTAGTTGAATGAAAGTGATAAGCAGTAAAATGATGGTATTGTTAATGGGTGTTCTTCTACAAGATGCGATGAAATAATGTATACGTTTTCCCAAATTTAAAGAATTGACAGGAGTCAGTACAAGTAGCTAATAGACTATGTATTATTCTGGAACAACTAGGACCTCTGTCTAGCCACACTTCTTTAAACTACTGAAGCTACTGTTAGCTGACAGACTGTCACACTGTGTTGTCTTCTTATGTCCTGTTTGGAAGAATACAAACAATATCCTTTTTTACCAACATGCAGATAAAATGTGTGCATTGCACATGCTTCCATGAAATCTTGATGTGTTCTTCACAGATTAGGGATCTGTGAGCTTGTGTAAAAAAGCTCAGTACAGGGGACTGCATATTTTTTTTATCCAAACACCACACAATGATTTTTCATATTTGTCTGTTTTTTTTTTACTATAAACCTAAAATGTTATGTTCATAGTTTCATGGTTTTTTCTTTATTGAAGCTACTTAGCGATCATTACAATCAAGACACATCAGGCACTTTCTTACACCCAGCACAAACCATCACCAAGTGCAAAACAAGTTATTTTCAGACCAATGCGGTTGTCACTCTCCCATCCAGTGACGGTCTTGTCTAAATAGCAAATTCAGTTGAGCCAAGGTCTGTGAAAGTCTATAAAATTAGTTGTGATCAGGTGCTTGGGATTATTGAAATTTGTCCCACTCACATCCATTAGGATGGAGTGTGTGTGTTCTCTGTCTCCCCTCAGTTCACACTCTCCTTGGTGTGTGCTGCTCGATAGGCGTGACCACTGGTTCCTGCTCCTCCCCACCAATCAGGCCACTCTCCTGATCCTAATCATTTGAATCAACTACTCGCCTCTTTCGGTAAAAAGCATCTGGTCTGATCCAACCTCCTTGCTGAATATCTCCCACAAAATAAAACATTTTCCGGGAGATAGTCCTGTCGCAAAATTCTAATAAAGTCTAAAAAAAATACAACACTTTCAGGGGATAACACAAAATGCTCCTTGACAGCTAGACATCATGTAGCATTGAGCACAATCTGTGCCACTGACACCAATAATCTCAATTCCTTATGAAAACAACTGTGTGGAAAAAACGTCGCTGCAAGGTGAACATGTGAGGGAGGAAACGAAGAACAAACAAGCTGCAGTGGTGACAGATAATACAGAGACCATGCTGGCAGAGGGGGCCGCTGCCTGGGTGTTACAGTGGCCCCATCTTGGACGTGGCTTCACAGAACACCCTTGTCAGGCGTGTCGTTTTATCCTAAATATGAGAAGAGCCGGACTGGTCCAATTTAAATATTTATTGAGATGCAATGAAAGTTGAACAACATAGCTATGGACAATTATCACAGCCTAGGCTAATTAAGTTAGCAATAGGTAGTTAATAATGGCCCCGAACAAAAGGGGTTTGATATAGTTATAACAGTAGATATAATATGATTGGTTATGAAAGATTGAAGGGGAGTCACCGCAAATCAATTTGGTTCTCCCTTGTTGGTGCACAGGCATGTCAACGCCTCTTGGCACAGAAATCCAGGAAGTGACAAGAAGCCGCTCTCTGTGACGCTTCTACTACTCTGATAGTTGCTAAGCAAAATGTTCTCTTCATGAAAGGCCTTGACACAGCTGATGCCATGTAGGCCATTGGAGAAAGGAATATGATGTTCCTGCTATATTCAAACAATGTCCTGTTGATGTAAACATTAGTATCCTCGAAACCAAAACAACGAGACAAAACAATGTCAACAAATTCACACTGTCCGACCTCCAGAACTTTATCAGACAGCTGCTTGAAATATATTTGGATGAGTCTAAGGGAATAATGGTTTAATACCAAAAGTTAGAATTCAGAACAATTATAAGATTCATTATTAACAATATGCAGCAAGGGTTATTTATAAATCATTTGAATAAAGGCCTTATATCTGGTTCAAACTGATCATGCTTCCCCCCCCCCTCTTTAGTTGCAAATAGTTTCAGTCAGACCCAAATACCAGCTAGAATTTGAAATCCTAACACCCTCCAGGTGGAAACTTTGAGAACACGTTGACATGAGAAAACAAGGACAACAGTGCCTTATCCTCATTTGCATTGAATTTCATTTATAGGAAAATAAATATTATTACAGCTTGTTTTTAAATCTGAATAGACTTGATTATTGAAAGGTTCACGAACTGACTCAGAGCATGGATGCCATTTATTTATTTTCAATCAAGAAGGATCTCATTGGACAAATGTCAACTATATTAAACTATTTCCTCTATTGCACAAAGTTCTTTGGAAAAGGGAAGGAATCATTTACATCTCCTAACAATTTGATTTTCTGTGTTGCCTTCATTTATCCAATAAGAGTCTTCCAGTTTTTTTATGGAGCAGCTAAACTGGAGCATTTTCAAAGCAATTTTCTGAGGCTCAAGGGCCCTTCAGCAGTACCAGTCATGATAGGAACCTCCATTAGCATTCCTTCTTCTACATTTTCCTGCCAGGTCCAAATCTTCAGTCCTTCAGGTCACATGCCCACTTTCAATCGGCTGTACGTGTTTTTAAAAGAAGATGTCAGAGGATTATTTTATTCTTAGATATCTGTGATGTGCAAATTTGTGCTAGCCTCCAAGCTAATCAATGGTTTCTGCCCAGGATCCCTCCCACACAAACTATTGCCTCATGCGCTATTATTATTCTTTTGAGGAGTTTTGCATCTTATATGAAAGAGAAATGGCACACAGCAGGGGCAGAGCTGCTAATATTACGTATAAAAGACTATGCACATACAAAGGTTAAATAGCTATGGCCTTTTATTGACTTTAGAGCAATATGCTATCAGCCACTGTTGTGCAACAAGAAGAAAATGAAAAACATTACTAGTCCCATCCTGCTGTGAACTCTTACCTCGGCTGTTTTAGCCTGAGGCTGTTCTTTGTGTGTGTGTGCGTGTGTGTGTGAGTGTGTGTGTGTGTGTGTGTGTGTGTGTGTGTGTGTGTGTGTGTGAGTGTGTGAGTGTGTGAGTGTGTGAGTGTGTGTGTGTGTGTGTGTGTGTTTTGTGTGAGTGTGTGTCACTAAAAGCAGAATAAAAACTACATAGTTGGGGACTTTGTTTGTCCATATGAGACAAAAGCTGATAGTAGGCTCTGTGGACATGGGCAGTTCATTTAAATAGAGGTTGTGAAAGACAGCTTCCAAAGCGCAGATTATCAAAATTTCCTGTTTCTGTGTATCCAGGTATGGATGTAAAAACGGAGGGTTTGGGAAACTAGGACGTGACAGTTTGCTTCGTACGTTCCCTTTAATGCTCTGTGTAATGACCATGTACCAGAAACAAAACAATGAGACAAAAAAAAACTAGGTTTTATCACAAGTTTGCACATAATTGTAACATCATCCCACCATATTACTGGCATCCTTAGGTGTCCACATCTGATCTTAATCTGTAACATTATAGATAGGTTTTAGGATTTGGGCTTAGGTAATGTATTAAGTCTCTAGGAAATGTGTGTGTGTGTGTGTGTGTGTGAGTGAGAGAGAGAGAGAGAGAGAGAGAGAGAGAGAGAGAGAGAGAGAGAGAGAGAGAGAGAGAGGGGGAGAGAGCATTGACCCTTGCCAGAGATACATAGTGTGTGCAGACTAATCCGATTTCCCTACAGTGGACAGGGAGGTCTTACTGGAGATATGGTTCTTGTTGTTACAAGATAAGGATGCAATTCACACACTTGTGTGTGCACACACACAAACACACAAACTAGGTTTTTCAGACTTTTAGAGCTTTCATTTTTAAAGAAAGATTTTTGTATTCCTTCCCCTATCAAGCAACAAAAATGATAATGTAATGAATTCTCCCGAAAGTAAGAAATGATTTATAAAGTGCCATAATTGGGCCACATTAACTTATGCTAATAGAAAAGCATATGTGGTTTAATTAAGATATCAACTTGCAAGATGGGACCCAAAACTGAGCTTAAACCACAATTCTCCTCCTTATTGTCTTATAATTATCTTTCAAACAGCACAGACCTGACGTTCTTTGAGAGGTTCTAACCCTTCTAACTGGGGACCACGACAACAGACTGATTGGTTCAGCACCTGGTAAAAAACGTAGAACATAACTACAAAGACTGGCTTTACAGAGTAAATCAACAGTCATTCATTTGTTAAAGCCTAAAGCATGTTGGTGGAATTGTCTCTGTCAACCTGTTTTAAGTTGACTAAATCATCGAGTTCCAGTTAAATGACAACTTATTTCAGGGAAACCTGCACATTGAAGACATATCTTCCTCCTGCATCTACTTAAACACGTCTCCTTTAGAGTATTTTGCTGTGTTTACTCTATATGTGAGTCTCACTTTCTGTCACATTCGTATGTACTGTGCATGTTCTATAAAGCTTACCTACATAGAATTGTTTTTTTTAACCTGCAGTTCCTCTGTGTTCCCCTGACCAGCCTGTCCTGTCCCTCTGGTCCTGTTTAGAGCAGTGTTAAACTGCATGAATAACTAAGTAGACAATAAAAAGGGGCAGAGTAAAACAAATGTCTTAATAATGAAACAAGACATTTGGTTTACTCATCATGAACAGAGCGATAAAGCTGCAGAGCCCTGAAGCCAAAACCCCACTTTTATGTTTCCTTGTTGGTTTTTACAGAGCAGCAGTGGAAAACAACTTATTTTCCACAGAGCGATGGTTATGCACCCCTTAACAAAATGAACAAGATGAATCCTGCAGTGATGAAAGCCTCCAGCTCCCAAATGACAAACAAGGGATGTTTTACTATGTCAGTAACTCGATATACACATTATCACAGATACACACAAGCTACTACAGCACACACCCAGCTTCAGACTGCACAAAACACCATAGGGACAGGAAGTGGACTCCTCTTCAGACCAAGTTACTTAGCAGCTTCTATTTCCAAGTCTTTAGTGTGTGTACGTGTGTGTGTGTGTGTAGTGACTGTGTGTCTATGTTTGTAATTCTTTAGCATGCATTTGTGCAATTGCAATATTAAACAATAGGGATGTGTGTGTGTGTGTGTGTGTGTATGTGTGTGTTCATATGTCTTTAGCATGCAATTGTTACGTACATCAATAGGCACATGTGTTTGTGAGTGTCTACAAAATGTGTGTATGCATTTGCAATATGCCTAAACTCTGTGGGTATGAGTATGCATATGTTGACTGAGTTGTGCATAAATAGGGATTATGTGTGTGTGTGTGTGTGTGTGTGTGTGTGTGTGTGTGTGTGTGTGTGTGTGTCTGTGTGTGTGTGTGCATGTGTGTCTGTGTGTGTGTGATGCTGAGGCATTGTTTAATGTCACTGTCTGTGCGGTAAACCAGCAAACATCCAGAGACCCTTCTTAGGCTCTCCCGACTAATTAAAAATATCCTGTACTGAAGAGAATGGATTACTGCAAAGGGCACACACTCACACACACACACACACACATAATGAGACACTTTATTCACTTGTGGCATGGTCAGCCCCACAGTGACTTGTACATGTGTGTCTTTGTACCTGGCATTGAAAATGTTGCCGGTGACATGTAAATGTAGAACCTGTTGCTACCTGAAATACCATGTGTGTGTGTGTGAACAGTATGATTGTGTTTGTGAGAAAAACTGTGAAAGGGAGATAGTGTGCGTGTTTGAGAGAGATATATTATTGACCTGTGTTTGTGTGTATTTGTTCCTGTCAATTGGCATTCAGAGGTCTACCTATCTCCTTCCTCCCATCATTTGGGATCCACTCTGTACATATCCTCAGGTGATGGAGAAACATCAGGAGCAGATGATGGAGACCTCAAAGCAAAAAAAAAAGAAGGCAGATGTGGTTTTCTCAAAACACTGGTCAATCTCATAAATGGTCTGCAAGGTTATTTTGATTGCAGGGCCTAAAGGGATAGTTCACTGAAAGTTAGAAATTCAACTAATTATCTACTCACCACTATGCAAATAGAGGGGTGGGTGTTTCAGAGGGAAACATCGCTGTAGCCAAATCCGATAGAACTGAAGTAACTGGTGACCACTTCTTCAAAAAGAAAAAACAACAGGAAAATGCCTCCATACTCTGCTCCTGTGGTGTCATCCAAGTGTCCGCAAGCACCGACATTTAAATCCGACTTGAAACATTATCATTTACACCATGTCTTCTGATATCCTCCTGCCTGGAGGACACCTCATCCAAGGGCCACGAGACGACATCAGCGATACTCAGCAATAACTGCCGCTATGCAGCTCTGCTACTGGAACTAGCAAAGCTGAACGGAGGAGAGTAAGAGCGGACACTAGGATGACACCACAGGAGCAGTTCACCCGCCCCTCCATTGGTATATTGGTGAGTAGATAATGAGGGAATATTTCTGTGAACTATCCCTTTAACATGGAAAGTTAAAGACTTCTGTGATTTAATGAGTCAGGGTGAGAGGCTCCATCTCGCCCTTTGCCTCTCCTCTCACCGATTGTGCTTCTGTCAAGCTGCTGCCAAGAGTTACACACTGCTGACTGTAAACAGAGTTAAAAGGTGCGAGAGTAACACTTTTAACACCAATGAATCACATTCATTTAAGGGCGACAGAATCATTACTGTAAACAAGTGACACCAATCACTGTGACCACTGGCACCTTTGACTGGCCTTCACTCTGCATCCATTGTGTGCCCCAGAGCTGTCAGATGTGTGTCTGTGTTATCTGTTATCTGTGTTGTTGGCACCCAGGAAAAGCCTGTAGTAACAGACCAATGAGCTGTGTGGGATGTCCTGCTAATACGAATATTTATTGGCTCAGTAACATAGATTTTCTATCAGTACTGTTTAATTTAACCATTGAGACCTGCTATTTTCACACAAATCAAATCATATTCCTGTGAGCATATAGCTTCTTCACAACCGATTTTTATTATCGGTATCTCTGTGGATATTTGTAATATCTTTATGTAATGGACTGCTTGAGGACAAACTGCTACATAAATGGAGAGGCTCCAGATCAGGTTTTGATTACAAAAAGCTCTTTTAGAGGCCAAAAGGTCAACAAGCTCAAACACAGGCTAGTGAGCAGCGTGGTGGTTGCAGCACGGACAGACTCTGCTCTGTCCCATCTCGCTCACACACCAGGAAGGGCTGCAGCTTTTATCAGCAAGTGATGCTCCAGTGTACCTCACCCCAAGTGATTAATGGGCTGCACCTGGATAGGGATAGAAAAAGAGGGACAGCAAAGTACCACAACAACCAGAGGCCAGCAGGGTGTGACAAACATGATAAATAAAAGTAGAAATAAACAGGGGTCCGTAAACACTTTAATAGAAATGTGACACCATGGATAGAACTATATACTTCTATCAAAAGATCATTGCACTTAACAGTCGCCTCTTCCAGGACAGCTCACATCCTGAAGGATATTTTGAGGGAAATTCTGTATACAATATCTCCTACACCTTCATATAGATTTATGTAAAACATTCAGTTTACTATATTTAGTAAATAACCACAGAGCATGAAATTGTTTTGGAGTTTTTTAAGTAATAACTTATTATGTAGGCTCTAAGTACTATGCATGGTGAGAACTCAGCAATGAACACACAATATTCAGAGCACATCAAATTGCTGCAGACATTTCATCATTGGCTGAGTGGTCACGTTGCCCTGGGTTGTTATTTAAAAGAAAATAGAGCTACAACTTCATGTTTTTGGCCTTTTTCACAATGCTCAGCTGGCTCAAAGAGCCACAGTGCCAGTCATACATTTTAGTCTAAACTCAAATGTAAGATAATGATTCTTTTAATGAATCCTAAAACAGCAACTTAAGTGTGAAGTCTAATCAGTTAATCTTTGAGATATTTAAAGGAATACCCAAAGGACCGACTTGGGATGTCAGCTTTTTTAAAATACATGTTTTGTGAGGCCAACTTGCCATGATGTATCGACTCTCTATCACCCAAATCTAATCGGTTAACTTGTGAGTCTAAGTGAACACCTTAGTGTCAGACTTGAAAGGATTCTCTCGAGGTGCTCTTAAGATATTGTGTTCACAAGGTGAAAAAGGATTTTTGTGAGGTCACGGTATCCTTGACCTTAACCGCCATATTGCAATCAGGTCAACCTTGTGTCCAAGTGAATGTTTGTGGCAAAGTTGAAGAAATTCCCTCATGTTGCTCTTGAGATATCATGTTCAAAGAATGTGACAGAGGGACAAAATCATAATGCCTCTGGCCACTGGCCATCACTGGCACCATGGAGTGTGGGAGAGAGAAATCCAATTCCCTACTATTTAGTAAATATGAAGTAAATAGTAGTTTGGCTGATCTTATTAAAGCATTCACTGAGGAGAAACGTTGGCCTCGACTTCCTCTCCATCAACCTGCAGCTGGACAATTTTCTGGCTTTCAAAGTGAGGCTCACATTCCCGGAGGAAGAATGGTTCCTGTGCTTGCCTTATCTCACTGCAAACAGTATCTCTAGTACAACTGACAGCATTTAGACAAACATATTTAGTGAATAATGTGATGCAGTATTTACAGTATTATCTCAAGATAAGCTTGAAACTCCTGCAATATCTTCCAGGCTATGTGTTTATGCCCCAAACGTTGTATTGATGTTATGGTGTTGCTATACTACCTGCAAACAATACAGACTCAATTTCAGAGCAGAATGATTTATTACAGATGGTATCTGTTTAGAACCAAATAACTTATTTACAAGAGAACAGAGAATATCTTAACATCTATATTAGTACAATTGTCTTTTATCTGAATAAATAAAACAAAATCCCTGCTGTAGATGACAGCTCTACAATAGACATGTCACCATATCATTCAAGCCCAAAACATTATAAAATTAGAAAAATGATTAATGTTTTTTGTACATATTTCCTGCTCTTTCAAGTTTCATTTTCTCCCTGGATGGTAAAAACAAGGTCAGAGCCCCAGTAACTGAGCCAATGTAAGATAGCTATAGTGTTATTGTTGTCCTATCAACTTGAAGCCTGTTTCGTCACATTACAAGGATTAAAAACACAGATGGGTCTGGAGTTGATGGCCGCTGCTGGGCTCTCTCAGCCCATCTCGGAACCCCTGCAGTTTGGCCTGGAACTGCAAAGAGGCCGACTGTCATCCGGGACCTCGGGAAGCCCGGCGCAAGCTTTGGTGCTGAAGTGGCTTTGGACGAGCTGAAAGGAACCCAAATAATTCTCTGTGTCTCCTGCAAAGGGGGGGGGGGCGGCAGCAGTGCAGAGCGACAAATCGGCAGGCGGAATGAAAGCAAGCGCTAAGCTGCATGCAGCCGAGCTACTACAGCTGTAGACCACTGTGAAGCCTCAGATCTGCGTATGCTGTCTGTGAACCAGCCTCAGGGGGGAGCGCAGGGTTAAAGGAAAGTTAATTGCATTCATATAATATTTTAAATTCCTCCATTATTTAGAACCACATTTACCCGGCTCTCTTCTTCACTGCCTTGGCTGCAACCTGTAGTTCAGTGGGATAGTTTGAAACCAGGGCAGGGCTGTGTGCCCTTCTGTACATGCATGAGAAAAACAAACCAGATACTGACTAAAATAGTATGATAGCTTATATCTATATATTCTGTTTGCAATATATTCTAATTACTAATTTATAGAACTTCTAAATTGTATTCCTCTCCCTAAATGTCCCTTACTCTGAGCTCCAACTGATAAGAAAGTAATTCACACAATGCATTATTAGATTTGCTTAGTTTTAGCACCTGGTGGCGTTCATCTCCTTAGTTTACCACACAGGTTAATTTCATTGGGGTTGACTAATCCACAAGTAACCATTCAGGCTCTTGCAGGTTATAATAACATGTTACTCAGGGTGTGCTTTTCCTCCCTTACTTCCCTCGATGAAGCTTTTTGATTGAATCCCACTTAGCAATGTGCTCTGATGTGTCAGCTGATGGCGGATACAAACTGAGACGTGCTGTACCGTCTGTGCCCCCCTGAGGCTTTGGAATGCTGCTGACATATACAGTAGTAGGTTTTGAATCAACAAATCATTATTGACAGCCAAGATGGAACAGTGATTGGCTGATATCCAAGGCTGCCTTTCACCCCCATGAATATCTAAAGGCATTCATGTAGAGACTGGAGCTGGTATTTTGGCATGAAGAGGGCTTCTATAGATTTCAAAAACTTCAGTGCCTAAGAAATGTCCTTTTTTTTTCTTTTCAACCATAATTTGTTCAGTAGTTCCTGCCAGTCAGAATCACTATGTCTCAATCTTCACTGATTCACATATATCAATAATACATTTTTCAAGTCAAATTATTTGCAATAAACATTTATGAAAAAAGATGGTAAAAATGTATGCAGCAGAAGCCAAAGGTTACAACTATTGATCCTTGTTTGTGGCTCAAAGTAAAGAAATGCTTGATTGAACATTTCCAATGATGCAACTAAATATTGTGATTGCCAAAACACAAAACCTGATTCAACTGTAAGAATGACATAAAACGACTAAGTTCACTTATAGAATAATGCATTGAACAAAAACTGATGAGGGGCAGGCAAAACACAGGATCAAAAAATACCAAGAATTAAGGTAACAAGACACACAGAGCCGGAACTTTACAGAAAACTAATAATGTCTGAAAGGTTCGTCTGCTGGGAGGGGAAAGACAATGAAGTGAACCACAGGTGGTGTAAAGCATGTACGATTGGATCATTGAAAACAGGGGAACAGAAAAACTGGTATGACACTGAAAAAAAACAGGACAAACAGGAAGTAGAACTAAATAAAATACATTAGTAGAAGACTTTACATAATAAAACAGGAAATTAAGTTATGTGTCAATGTGACTCATCACAAATAGTTTCTAACACAAGATCAAACCCCCCCTGTTAATTGACAATGTCTTTCAAGTGTCATTTGGTTGAAAAAACACAATGAAATTTACCTGCGAGGCCCAGAAGCAAATGTTTGAGCTAAAAATCCCAAGCTTACTAATTAATAACCTTGATGTGAAAAAGTGATCAATTACCGAAAACTACCTCAGCGAAAACCAACACAAAATATCACTCTGTCACATCATTAATGGAACAATCAAGGAAATAACGTTGAATACTTTAAAATTCATGTTTAAAAGTAACGTTCTGAATGGATCAATTTGACTTTCTTTTTTCATTACTCTATTTGTAGCCTGACTTGACTGATTGTTTTGAGACGTGGGTGGTAGCGCTAAAAAAAAGCTTAAAGGATGTTTACCATATATTTTGAAAACAATAATGTTGTTTGTCTTCTTGTTGTAGGACTCTTGTAGGACTCTTTAAGTTCAAACGTTGAAATAAGATGTGAACTTAAATTATTGTTATTTTTGAGTTTTTTTGTCTTTATGTTTGAGTAAACCTTCATTTATTCCTCTATTCATTATCTCCTTCTTTATAACGTGTAGAAAGTACAGTGAAGTGCTTCCCGGTGTTTACTCCCCTCAAGGGAACATTCACAACCTACAGCATTAACTTTTTATTGTTGCCCTCCTCTCTGTCTTTGCAATGCATGTAAACTGCAGATAGAAAGAGGGGGCTTTCCTTCAGTGTGTCTTATGGGTTTTTGTGTTAAATGTTAAAGTTCTGCAGTTACAGTTACAAAGGGAGTCCTTCTCTACCTTAAGATATTCCGATCATTCAGACCCTGAAACATCTTGTTTGCTTTCCTGGCTTTCCTCCACAATTCATCTATGTCCCCAGGTCATATGTAACACTCCAACCTAATGGATAGTGTGGCTCAAATCGATATGGCAGAGGTGACACCAATGTTAGGGTAGCTACAGCGGTGGTTACAGATGATTCGGCAGTCTGGGTGTGACTTTTATGAACATGCAATTGATCAATCACAAAAGGGTGAATAAGCTGACTAATCTGAACCGTCTGGACTTTTCGAGACCGGGACAAACACTAAAACATTAAATTTCAGACAGAGGGTGAAAAGAGGGGAGGCAATGATTTATGGTATAAGACAGATGATGCATATTTTAAACATTTAAACATGTTTGTGTAGACCCTAAAGTTATAATTATAAACCAGTTAATGATCATTGTAGTGGCCGTTCCACTAAGTTCCAATATAGTGGCCGCTTGCTTGAGTCTGAGGAGTAATTTCTCACAGCTGACTTGTTTCCAAACATCAGACCCCGTCCCATTGTAACCCAATGTTAAACGAATCCAGGAGGCTGATTACACTTGAAGTGATGGATTTTATTTTCCTTTCCAGCACAGTTCAGAAACACCGTTCAAACCATCCATTATCGAAGATTGGCATGCCTTAACTCCAAACTGGTCACAATATCACTTTATCTCTTATCACTTTCCCATCATCTTCACGTAAATGTCACTCCCATTTTACGCACAGTCCACATTAATGTCACGTATATTTCACGTAAATGTCACGTATATTTCACGGTCAAAAACTTGTTTGAGTCTACTCCTACAGACTCCTCACTCACCACTCTTCTTGCGCGTCACTTACCCCTGGCGCTGGCTCCACCACGCACCTATATGAAGAACCGCCTTACAGCCTTTTCAAACTGTTGCAAAAAAGACGCAAACAGCTCTCAAAACAGAATATACTTGAATATAGAAAACACAATATACAAAATATAATTCAACTGTACAAAACTTTAACTACAAATCATGGACAATATAAGAAAATATCAAAACAACAAATATTGAACTATACACACACACTTGCTGCATAGTGGCTCTTACAATCATACCATAGGCCCCCATACTTGGACTTCTATTAAATACACCCATACTTAAGAGGCAGGAAACAGAGAAAGGCTTATGAGAGAAAGGAGAGAGATGATTACACGGAGAGAAGATAATGGGATTTCCTGTTATTTCTTTATTTTCTCTCTCTTTTGGAGATTACATAAAATCATTATTCCTTGTCTAACAATATGCTACTGGCTTTGTTAAATCTCTGTAATTATTTTTATTGCGCACAGAAAAGCGTATTGGTTTGGTGAGTGACTCATGACAATCATACCCTGTTGTGCTGCTCTAATAGTAGACCGAGTGGGGTTGTGTGTGAGTCACTCCATACGCTCCTCGGTGTAGCTCCACCTCCAGGCCTATTGAGAGCTTTGGGATGAGTCACTGGTGTGACATTGGAAAGAGAAAGGCTTAGCAGAATGTTGGTTTTCAACAGGAAGCGCTTATCTCTTGCCTCATTATTTAACTGCAAATGAGAACGGAAGACGTTTCTTCATATGTTTCCAAAATTCATAGTTGTCAAAAACAAAAAATCCCACTCCCGAAAATTTGGCAGTAAATGGAGTGTCGCTGCAGTGACTCTTACATTGATCACAGAGCACATGAGGCATTGCATTATTTTAATCAGACAAACAGGAAATTGCTGCAGCTAAAGAAAGAAGAAAACAAGATGAAAAACTGCACATATCGAGTGAGAGCTAGGTCATGTCTGTAAGAGCTAAATTGATAAGGAGGAAAATCATAGTATTAAAGCTTCAATTTGAGTCATTAGGCGATTTGTACATCTCTACCAGGGGGGCACTGAAGTGTTTTCACCAAACCTGCTGGGAATATTACTTGGCGGGGTTTCTCCAGATGGTGAACTTTAATAGCTCATCAGTTGGGGCTGGAGGTGTGGGAGAAGACAACCTTGTAGTAGCGAACTGTATGACTGTTGCGTGAATACCCACAGTGGGTCCTATCTACCAGGTTTATGCTGAATCCTGCTTGCCTGCTGTGGAGCATAAAATCTTAGAGGATATTTTAACAGCCACAGACACAGGTAGGATTTCTCCCGGTGCTGCTGATAATCAATCTGACTACAGACGGTCGGTGTGAGACAGTAGGTGTGTTTGTGAGGGAGAGAGAGGACGAGCGAGGCAGAGTGTTGCCTTCTTCCTGTTTCTGAGGCCGATCATTTCAGCTTTAAAAAATGAACACATGCATCTAATGACTATTGGTAATGTGAAAGGCTTTGCTTATCAAAAAACTCCAAGGTTCCTCTCAGGTCTCTGCAGTGCGTTACCAACTTTCTGCTCATTGTTTTATCACAAAGCACAACTTTACATTCCCTGCACCAAATGGCAGAGATTAGTTATTAGCATGTTGAAGCAAGTGGCCCAATTGTTCTCTTAATTGGTGGAGACAGACCCAAGAGATTATGAGACCTATCAACATTAGGTTTCTAGAATCATGACTGTAACTCAATGATAATTGCTCTGTAACTGTGGGAGGTGTAAATGGGCAAATGGTTTGTCAATGCCAGGTCAGCTTTATGTACTTGCTGTGAGTGGAACTTGGAGTAGAAACCCTGCTCCTTCCTTTCGAAAGATTTTGGACAGTTGAGATGGTTCGTGCATCTAACCAGAATGCCAACTGGGAGGAGACTGTGGGATAAACCCATCAGTTGCTGGAGGGACTACATATCCCATCAGGCCTTTGAACGCCTTGGATTCCATAAAGAGCTGTAAATGCAGCTAGTGTGAGGGATGTCTGGAACACCCTACTTAGCCAACTAACTCCGCCACCCAAGCGGAGGGATACTACTGTGTATGACCGATTCGTACAACAGCTGAGAAGAGTCTGGATTCGTTCCCAGGGAAGTTGTCCAAACAGGATATGTTGTAGTTGCATTTTACTCAACCTTTATGTGTGAGGTTTATGATATGTGAATGTTGAGAAACACAAACTGTAATGTATCCGCTTTCTCTGTATCGTGGGAACGCCTCATAATGAGACAGTCTATCCCTAGAAAGCTCTTCACTAAAAGGAGTTTAGTGCAGCATCTGCTCTACCTCTGTGTTTGTGTTTTATCGTGTAATCAGCAGCTGACTTGGAACTTACAGCCAGTGCAGTAATTATGGCAAAGATTATGACAGATCATGGAAATACTTGTACTGTGATATTCAGACTGCAGCTGATTATACATGAGTCTCAAATCTATGGATAAATACATATGGAGCTGTTGTAACTGTAATGTGATCCGTATATTTCCGCCTTTATTATCTGTGCTATACGTTTCCTTGTGAGATCAAGTGTGGGTATAGTACTAACATTGTATTCAGACAGAAGTTCCTTTAGGTAATAAAAGATGTCTTCAGTTCTTGGAGGCACAATTTAGCAGAGACACAAATAGCATCTCTGGGGAGGAGCAGGATGGAGCTTATTTCTGACTCCACAACCCCGAGTTTTAACATTTTCAAAACCTTATCGTCCTCAGCTCCAACTGATGCCAAATCGTGACACCAGACTTCTTGTGTATCCCTTTAGAGCCACTGATCTCCCCTTCTATCCCTGAGTGTCCGCATGCCTGAGTGAGTGATAGACGTGAGCTTTTTGAGTTACACGATTGGTCCACTCAGACTCACAAAGCTGATGGAAGTTACACCATAGGCCAGCCAACCAAGATGTTGGACTTTACACGTTGCCCACTGCTCTTTCAAAATTAATTGGTGCTGTCAGTTTCTATTATGGGATCCCTTTGGCGATGTTTTTAAAGAAAAGCTCCTAGCGACAAATAGAGACTTATTTCTACTTTCCATATTGGACAGTCCCCAGCATTGCTGTGAGGCTGTGAGAGAGAGGCTCACCTCTACTGTGTGAGAGGCAGAGAGGTGGAGCAGCAGTGTCGAGGGCTGTGCACTGTGTGAAAGACAAAAGCTGCTTTCAGCCATGCACCTCACCCACATTACCCAGTGGAGCAGTATGTGTGAACACAAACGTCCTGATCAGTTGAACTAGACATGAACTGCCATAGTTCTCATGTCCAAATGGATAAATGTTTGAAACGGGCTGAAATATGATGCAATGGCCTGTGCAATATATAAAATGGCTAATTATTACAGCCAGTTTTTAATATTTCTCAGTGTCCTACATAGGCCATACTTGACCCAGCTAGATATATGGTCTGACCTTGTTTTGTCATCATATGAGCAGTTGTGCTCCAAAGACGTGACTACATTTTTTTTTGCAATTTCAGTAAAAAATCTGTGCTTAACCTCTTCATAAACATCCAGACATGAGAGCACAAAGAAAGACTGTGAAGGACATGACAAAGAGGTGGAGTTCCTAAAGACTTCTGAGATGAATCAGTGTGAGACAAACTCAGACACAATCCCAAACATGGTCAGTGCATTTTCTAACTTCCTATTATTACAGTTAGTCAGTAAATCGGCTGTTACAAACACAAACTGTGCAGTAATCTTTTCACAAATAACACAAGCTAGAAATTTGCTTTGATTTCCGTCCAAGCATATATTAGAAGGCTGCAGCCTGATCCTGTTTCTCATCACATCTTAAAAACAAATTGATTGATAGAAGTTAAAATATAATAATATTTGACCTGAGAGTGGTTCAGCAGGAAAAAGCCTTCTGTCATCTAGATGTGTAGATATTGGACATAAGCGTTGACTAGAGACCATGAATTGCATATTGGGATATTCACCACCTATTCCCATATTCTAAAATGATATAGTATAGATTTGAACAAGCAGAGACAATAGGTGCTTTTGAAATATGCATCCACTACTTAAGCTCTGCAGTATATAGTGTATTCATTAGGAATATGATAAGTGTCGGTGACTCTAAAATACTACGGCCACCCAAAGCTGTTAGACACTGAGTAATCGCTCGGTACTATGCTTACAGCCACAGCCATTACCAAGACTGGATTTTCTTTATCCGCACTGAGTGGATAAGGAGAGAGAAAATTAGTTATTAATTTGATTCACCATTTACTATTAACGCCACTGGAAGTGTGCAAGTAAAAGTGTGTGTGGAACCCACAGCAGTGTGTGCAGCACCTGACACTCTTCTTACCTCTGCTGTGTGTATGTGATAGCTCCCCAGTAATGCACTTCAGTCTCATATGAATGAATGATTCAAGTGTTTAAAACAGCATTAATACTGAATCACAAAGCAGATGCAAACACACTGCTGAGCCCAGTAAAAGCCAACTTAAAACTTTAAAAGGGACGTGTCAACTTCATAAAGGCCCCTGTGTTCATTTCTACAGCTGCTGAACAAAACGCTGAGGTATAAAGTGTATGAATTAAAAATTACACATCACACTTAAATATGCAGCACGCACAAGGGTGAAGTTAAAAAAAAGTACCTAGTTAAGAATTCTGATGGTATCTGGACAAGTGAAAACTCCCAGGGACCTTGACAAATACTGAGCCTGTAACAATGGAGAAGAGGCAAAAAAACATGTGTCAGTCACACAGTAATCTTTGACCTTTCAGCATCAAATTCTAAATCAGGTAATTTTTTATTCTTGAAAGCCTATTCCAGGTGTGATGAAATCCCCCTCTGTGCATTCCTGATTCATTACATTCGCAAAATGGGAAAACATTGTGTAAACGACCTCGTTTGGAGTCGAATATGAATTTAGGGGCTTGGATGACACCACAAGAGCAGTATTGACGCACGTTATGTTTTTTCTGCCTGAAGAAGCGATCTCCATTTAATTAAAATGTATTGGATTTGGCCGCAATGCTGTTTACCCCTGAAACTCCATAAGTGTTTTGTGGACTCACACACTTCCCCCACCCCTTTATCGGCATAGTGGTGAGTAGATAGAGTGAACTACCCCTTTAAGACATTACGTTTGAGAGTCACTTGACCTTTGGCAACCAGTATCTAACCAGTTAATCCTTGATTTCAAGTTTCAAATGTCATGGTATTCCCTCACTGTGTTCCTATCCTATCACATTGATGAATCACATTAAAATGGGACGGACGTACAGATAGGCATTATAACTTCTCTTAACAGTAAACACGACTGAATTAAACTGATCAGGAGTAACAAGGGCAGCAGTGGTCAGTTTACACAGGAAATCCTGTAAAATAGCTTGTTCCGTTATAGACCAGTCTTGACTGATCACTGGTTGTGGCATCATAATACCACAGGTTACTCGTGAATACAGCTGCAGTGATTTTCATTAGATGTGGGTCCCATCTCTCAAAGAGCTTTAGAAGGTAATGCAGTAAAGGTCAAATTGAAATGGACAAATAGTTTACACTGTTATGACCTCCATAAACAAACCCTGACAAACAATGGCTCAACTAAAAACGGGGACATATTAATATGTCACCTTATTAAGGACGCCGAGATAATGTAAGTGCCATGAGTAATAACAGCTGTATTTTTATTCCAAACGTTTTATAATAAATTAAACAAGAATCATGATGGATGTGAGATCTCACCAAAAAAAAGAAAGGGAGAATACAGAGCCTGCCAATGGGCTCAACCCCCTGATCTGCCTACATACAAAAATCTCATTATAAAATAAAGACAAACCAGAAACATTACAACTGAAGACCTCCAGTCCTAACATAACAAACCGAAAGAACACAACCCAACACAATCTGCTCTTGCTGGGAGACAGAGAAACCAAATTGAGGACCGGAGAGGAATTCCCAGCGAGGCCGTGTCCTGTACTGTCGTGCAGTTGTGCCCTTTTCACTGCTCCTCAGGTCGCTTCCTATATCTCATCAGGAGACAGAGAGAGAGAGAGAGCACAGAACACACCTACACACAATAAGCATAAGCAACTTAACTACACAGCAAGTCTTTCCCTCTGCTGTCTCGGACATCCAAGCCGGATACAATGAAAATGCACAAGTGTTTAAATGATTCACCTTGTTAAGGTTAAAGTAGTAATAGTTAGTGTCGGTATAACCATCTTTAGATCTGCATTGATTTCCCACACCACATATGATGGAGGTCGGGGGGGGGGGGGGGTGCTGATGTTGCAGAAGTACTGACTGTTTATTCACTGAGGTCTGTCTGCAGCAGAGCTGATCCCTGTACCATGTGCTCAGGTCTCTTCAGGAGGGTCTCCACCACCACCCGCGCAATTGTTACCCATCAGCAACATCCACTGTCCAAACTGTTGCACATCACCGACTAGGAAACAAGATCAACACGATGCCGTATCACATGACGTGGCTCAGAGCTTCTCACCACTGGGTCAAGTTAGTTTAAGTGACCGTTTTGTGTTTGTGTCTTTGGGTGTGTGTTTGTGTGTTGTCTCCTATCTTACTGTCAGAGGGGCTACGGCTCATGTTGAGAGTTGAAAGACTGAACACACACATCTCTCTCTTTCCCTCTCATCTGATTTATCTCCCTGTGTCTTACACACACACACCCACACACACACACACACACAGGTGCCTCAACTCAGGTGCGATTAATCATTCAGTGATGCTGCGGCAGTCGCACCGGTGGGTAGAAGAACGTCAGTGTGTGTGCCTTTGTGTGTGTATGTGCGTGTGCGTGGTAGACAGAGAGTAAGGGGATATGACAGCTCTGTGTCAGGAGCCTTTGCCTCTATGGTCAGATTAATTTTATTCAGAGGCATGTTAGCTGACTGGTTTTTAGCCTGCAGTCGGAATCAATATGAGACAAGATGAACAAACAAACACATACACTCACACACACACGAACACAAACACAAATGGAAAAGCCCAATATGAAATATTGATGACTCTCATTTTCTTATGCTCTCACAGTGAATGAATGGATTGTGCAATGCAGCTCGCAGTGGGCTACAGCATGTAAACTAATCTATTCACGTTATTTTACAGCGTGAATGCATCTGGGTTCACTTTGCGTGTGTGTGTGTTTGTGTGTCATTATATAGCACACATGTGGTTAAGGATGTGTTTTCGTTTTATTTTGTCTGTTTATCCCCAGAATAAATAGCTAAATGAGAAAAAGAAAGAACTGCACCGTGAATCACAGAAGAAAGTGTGTCTTATATTTACATGTGCACAATGAGGTCTTTCTATTATTAAAAATGTCCATGCTGTGAGTTTAATCCTCTCTGTCAGTAGAATGTGCCTTATGAGATTTTCTCCACATTTTCAGGGATTGTATAAAATTACAGGGCTGTTGGGAGGAAGCTAAAACAGATCAGTTGATTCTGCTTGTTGTATGTATTGGGGGACTGGGGGAAGATAAATTGTATATAACCAGAGCTCTTCTATAAAAAATGTAATAACCTGACCTATTAGACCAGGGGTTCTCAAACTTTTGCAAGCTGGGCCCCCCCCCAAAGCTGGTTAGGGGTAGTTTGGCTTCTTCGCAACTGGCACATTGGTTGCCTGACTTTTTATGAATCAGAAACTTGTCCATAGTGGTGTTTGTTTGCTGATACAGATTATTGTTGGTTATGCAGTTTCCCCACAAGTATCATTAAAGTATTATGTCCCCCAACATGACATAGCTACAGTAAAAGGTTGTCTGGTAAAATACATTCAGCTGCACTCAGACAGTTTGGGGCTCCCCTGTTGGCTCGTCATGACAGGAGGAGTCGCCAGAGGTGTATTTACGGGTTGACAGCCAGCTGGTGAGGTTTGAGCCCGTCCTTCCATGTCTTCTGATACTCTTAAGAAAAGTGAAAGACTCAGAGAAGTCACAGCAGAGCATTTCCCTTTAATGTCACCGCAAGGACACTCAGGTCTTTTTTTTATTTTCATGCCCCTCCCAACAGAACCAGTTGATTCTGCGTAGCTCTTAACCAAGCTTTTGAAAATACCTAAAGACATTTATAGCAACTGAGAAGCGGAGGTTATGGATATGAATACGACACAAAGAATGGAAATAGGAGCGATTAAAGACAGCAGAGGAAAACAAATTAAAGATACAGTTTGTTACACATACACAAACGATCAAAAATTACTTTGTGGAGAAAATCCTACAAACAATACACAGCCAAAATATTTCATACATGGATCAAATAATCCTTAGAATGCAATACATGGATATAACTTATCTGCATGATAGACTTCTCTAAGTTGTTTTAATAAGCTCTGCAAGCACAGCGCACATAATGTTTATTCCTGAAGAAAGCCACAAGATTAAGCAAGTAACAATAGGAGCGGCAAACTGAAGGAGGCTATTCTATATCTATCAGTGAATATTAAAACAGAGCTAACAATTATCAGTGCACATCTCTCACTATTATATTCTGTATTGTGGTTTTGGCAGACGTTAAACATAGAGAGAGAGGACGTGTTCAAACAGTCCGTTTTGTTTAGGAACCTTCCAAACTGGGTGAATTGACCCAGAAGTATTTCAGCAACTGCTGTTTTAACTTTCTAAATGATTAGGAATGATTGTTGCTTCATTACTTATCTCCTTTAGCAAAGGAAACACCATCTTTCACAAAAGGAAAGAAGAAATTGACTTGGTGACGTATTTCATCTGGGTCAAGGAATAGTGGTTAGGGAAGGAGATTATTTGGACTTTCCAAACGTACCCAGGGTTAGAGCTCCTTCACAAAAGGTCAGAGGTGAGGGGTTGGGACAACCTCGCCCCTTAGGAATTTGAATTCCATTACATAACAAACTTCTAAAAGACTGATATCGTAACTGTTAATTAATATAAAGCCATGAATGAAAGTGATGAATGGCAAACTTTTACATGTCATTTGTCTGACGCTTTTGTCCAAAGAGACTTACAATTAGTACACTCAACATTCATGAGGGGCCTTTTAGGGGTTCAGTATCTTGCCAAGGACACTTCAGCATGCAGATGGGAGAGAGTGGGGTTTGAACCGGCAACCTTCTTGTTGGAGAGCCACCTCTCTAACCACTAGGCCACACCGTCCCATTAACGTAAATGAAATATAGTTGTTATTCTTCGGTTTCAAATGGATTTTTTGTCTTATATCAAGTTTCAAGTTTTCATGTATTAAGGCCAAAACATGACCAGTACTGCACATTGGTAGCTTTATTAGTGAAGTGGTTCCAGGGAATTGGTCATTGGGTCGGTCCAGACTGAAATCTCTTAGGAACCTTTGAATGGGTTGCCATGGAATTTTGGACATATGAGGAAATGGTGTCAATTAACACATTTGGCAAGTTGTGACCACAGATGGGACCGTAGATCAGAAGCCTGGTCTCTGGTGTGACAGTCGTGTGCTCTGTTAACCTGCCAACCCCCCAACTGCCTCTCAGCAAGTCCAGAGCAGTCCATTAGGATGGAGCTTCCTTCATTCAAAACAATGCTGTTGTCATTATCACCACAACACAATCAGAAAAAACGGTTAAATTAAGTAAAACTTTAATTTCAGGGAGAAAACATGTTTTCAGAAAAGTTGCTGCATGTGACTCAGAATAAATTTAGTTAAAGCATCATTTGCATTCGGTGAAAACTAATTGACATGACAAATGACATTTTGGCTTAGCTGAACTTAATCTGCACTTGCACATGTAAAATGCAAGAGTCAAAGGGTTAGGGTTGATACCAGAGAGTTGTTTAATTAAACACCACAACAGAGCACAGTCCTGTTGGGATCTATCAAGATTGAAAAGTTTGAAATTTCATTCCTTAAAATGTCAGTCCTACGTGTCGTAATGTGTTTCAGGTGTGTTCAATAACCCCCACCTCGCTTGTGTATATAGTCTGTTTTCCTTTGTCTTGGTCAGTTTGTCTGTCAACAAATAGCTTATTCATCTTTCTCTGTTCAGTTGTTACTCTTATTTACCCCATGCTTCTTTGCTGTTTGCATGCTGTATTCATTTTCTCATTAAATTCAAATTCACCAGTTTAAGTTTCCGTGCCTGCATTTGGCTTCTCTTAGCGTTGGCACACACAAAGACGAGGTAACATTAAGAAATACAGCTCTGTCAATATGGATATGCTGTACCTCGCTAGAACGGGAAGAGGATCAGCTTAACACATAATAACAACCATATTCACCTAAACCCAACACAATTGAAACATCACCATCAAAATGTCCACAAAATTTAAATTCTACATGTCCACATAAGGGTACAGATGATCATGCTACTTCATGCTAATAAAACAAGTTATCATAAGAGATAAGAGAGATACATGTATTGGTCCCACACACATGCACTACATGCAAAATGGGGGGAAATTTGTTCTCTGCTTTTGTCCCATCTGGTGAGCACAGGAGGACACACAGAGCAGTGGGCAGCCATGCACAGCGCCCGGGGAGCAGGTGTTGGGGGAGTTAGGTGCCTTGCTCAGGAGACAGTGGGGTGGGGTAGGCACTTAGACAGTGAGGAACAGATCCAGGTGTTGTCCGTCCAGGTATGTTTTTGCTTTGTCACTCTGTGGAATCGAACCAGAGACCACCGTTGGATTCTCTGCCCATAGTCGAACTTTCATTTCCTCTGGGAGGAAATGCACTCTGGCTCCATCTCACTATCTGTGCCAGGCTCGTCACATCTTAATGAGGTTTCAGCAGCAGTCGGGTCATGGTTTGGCATAGAGCATGAGGCTGAATGGGCACGGTTCCTCTTGTGCCTCATACCAGTGCCGTAAAGGCCAAAAAAAGCTTTCACTTATTTTGGTTGTTGGTCTGAGTCTGGATTCAGACTGGAGTACACCTATTAGTGACCCCTGGTCGATGGTACGTACAGGATGATTTCCCAAATAGTCCATCTGCCACAGAGATGGTCTCGGCTTGCTCCTCTGGCCATTAGTACGCTGCCACTTCTACTGTATGTTAGATGGTCTCAGGCTTTTCTGCAAACTCGGGGGGTCACGGAAGAGGTGAACTTTTTACCTTCCAATAACCGAGCCGAGCCGCTAATCACTGTAAGACACTCTACTGCCTCTGTGCTTTCAGATATAAAGTACCAACGGCCACAGAACACAGAGACTTGATTTAACATTGCAATTGAAAGCAAGATTTCTATCCACTGTGGATGTGTGTTTGTGTGCGTGTGCGTGTGCGTGTGCGTGTGTGCGTGTGTGTGTGTGTGTGTGTGTGTTTGTTTTCGTATAAATAACTGATTGCTACATAAAAGCCAATTTTCCATCTGCTATTTGTTTAAAGATGTGGTGCAGTGAAGGAACACAGCAGGAGTGGTGCCTTGTTTGTTTCTGCCACAGTGGGACTCTGAATAGAAAGCAACATGCGTATGCATACATATTAAAAAAAAATACATAATGCCCAATGCTATGAAGAAAGAAATACTTTTTCAAGCTTTTATTGCACATAGAAGTAGCATGATGATCCACATATACATCTCAGTGCTGAAAAGAAAGGCCTGTTTCTCCATAGCCTGACATTTTGTCCTATAGCATTGCAATGCATGGCTTCTTTAGAGAAGGAAAGTGCTGTCGCCCTCTGTACCCTTTCTGTTTCACTTTAGTACTGAGCCAGCAGTGAGTCCAGTCTTCATCTGCAGCCACACTGAACCATTAGACCAGTAATTCTCGAGCCAGAATACTTGTGCAGCAGGCAGGAATTAGATGGAAAGCAAATGGAGCTTGGCTCAACTTGGTTAAATAAATCTCCATATTATGTGCAAGAGGAAAATAACAGACATGACTACTCATTTTCACAATAATGCTTGCCAGTTTTTTTAATCAAAATCCATAATTTATTCTCTGACAAATCAAGAAAACATGTTGGAAAAACACCCTCCATTGCAATGTTAAAAAAAAGTTTTGAAAAAATCCTTGATCAGACACCTAATCCAAATCTGCACGTGATTGAATGGGTTCTTTCGATCCCCCCCCCCCCCCCCCCCCCCCCCGCCGACGCTCAACAAAATTTCATGGAAAGCCATAAAGTATTTATTTCTGGATTCTTCCATCGATCAAACCAAAAGAGTGCAAAAACATCACCTCCTTGATGAAAGGAACAGCAGGGAAAGGAGAGACACGGCTGATGACATTTCCACTTCAGTCAGAACAAGAGTCTTTCTGTGTTTGATGTTGTTTTTCAAAATAAAAGTGCTGTGCTTACATCATTGTCCTCTGAATCAGCCTCCCTGTGTTGATCTCAGTATAATGACCAGGATCGAGGACTGTCTGGGCACGAAGGTCCAGACTGTTGCACATTTTGTTTTGGGGTACTTGTTTTTTTGGTGATGTTGAACTATAAGCTTAGATTCAAAATTAATTTTTTATAAAAAATGTAATATATAATAAAAAATACTTTACCCCCTCATCTTTATCCTCTTCGTCAGACCTCTATCATTCCTTCTTCCCCTGTCGTCATCTCTCCATCCCCTCTCAGTGATTAATTATTGCTGCTTGGTGTCCGTGTCTTTTTTATAATATTAGCATTATCTTTTCTCTCCTACTCACCGCTCTCTTCCTCCAACCCCCTGCCATTCCTTCCTTTTCCTCCCTCTGATTTCCTCTCCTTTACCACGGCCTCTCTCTCTCTTTACTCTGCAACTCCTCTTTTCCTTTCTCTTTCTCCCTCTTTTCAAGGTGATTCATTATTTCTGCCCTATCTGCTGTCCCCTCGCCGTTCTTTAAAAATCATTATCCAATCTTTTATTAACGTCGTTTGGGCTTATCTGTTCTAAGCCATTAATAGCTTGGCTTTTTCTTTGCTGGAAAAAATTAGGGCACCTGTTCTCTAAGCTGCGCCTGAGAATCACTTAAGTTGAATGAAAAAGTTCGAGAGTCGAATTTGTATTTCCTCTGATCATCTAATCCCCAATGTTCTGCAGGAGTTCAAGCTCTAAATTCACTTGGAAATATATATTAAGTACTTTTACTTTTCAGGGGGAAATAATAGCAGGTAATGGCACATCCTTCCTTATTTAAGCTAATGAGGCGGACAAGTGCGTCTAACCCTCCTAACAATTAATCTTTAGTCTTCTTTCTAAGTGGACAGATCTTCTTCAATGAAAATCACAGTTTTTTTAGCGCTTGGTGAGGATGCCATGCATGAAGGAAATGTCAGACTGGGTCACACTGGGTCGTCTGCAGCGTGTGATGGCTGTGTCTGGTTCACATCAGGTGTTCACACGGGTAGCGCGCATGATGTGTGTTTGCTGCAGAGCTGCTACGTGAGGTTTCTGGGTTAACTACTGCATCCTCTCAAATAAAAGTAGCATACGTACACAACTACGTTTCAGGACTATACAGTATGAAGCCCCTGCATCTTCCGGTCCTGAATAACAATAAAAACCTTGTCTAAACAAATGAATGGATTCCGTCAACAGAAACGCTTGAGTGCTTTTACTTTGAAACAGGTACAGGAAGTATTGCAAATATTTATCTTTGTGACATATACAGATAGAAACTGAAACTGTGGTGAAAGATCATTTTCTCTATTTTGCTTTGGGCGCGGAAGAAGCAGGAGAGACCCTGACTCTGATGAGAGAAGTCATCTGATCTCTCTAGGTGGCTAAATTAAGATTAAGATTAAGATGCATTTATTAGTCCCAAACACATGCACAGACATGCAAAGGCACACTCATGCAGGTAGGGAAATTTTCTCCTGCTTTTGACCCATCTGGTGCAGGACACACAGAGCAGTGAGCGACCATGTACTGCGCTCGGGGAGCAGATGTTGGAGGAGTAAGGTGCCTTGCTCAGGGGCACTAGAAAGGGTAGGGAGACACTTGGATTTTTGGACAGATCAATCCAGGTTTGTCTTTTGTTGTCTCTCCGTGGAGTCACACCAGAGACGAACCAGAGACCTTCTCTGCCCATAGTCCAAGTTTCTGCCCCTAGACCACTGCCTCTCTAAGTATATATAAATCTATATATACTATGTATTATCATGATTTTATCCTTTCCATTTTGTATAGTTTTGTTCTTATATTTTATATCTTGTTTAGTGTGTTGTTGATATATGTATATCAGGCATTATTCAGCTTTAATAGGATTTTTTAATAGCTGAGGTCCCCACTGTGCTACATTCCAAAATAGACCCAGGTTTGATGAGCTTCTTCATATTGCAGCAGCTGCATCTATAGGAAGTGCAACACAAATCTTAAATGATTGTGGTTAAAAGTTCCGTGGAAAGGTGGTTTTATAAGTTTAGCTGTTAAGATCTCAGCAGATACTCGCTATCCAAAAAGGTATAACTAAAATAAAAAAATTAAGACTTTAATTTACATTGGCGCTGTAAGAACTACTTTTATTAACAGAAACCATTTTGAAAATATTATGTTATGACATGTACTGTCCCTTAACTTGTACGTTTGGTCCAAGTCCCATCCACTAACATGAAGGAGCCACTGCAGCCATCCACCAGTGAGCGATCAAGACACTTTAACTTCACTTTTGAAGTCATGCCGCACATGTTTGGAAACAGTCAATGGTATTTAAACATATACCACAGTTTGAGAATTTAAATCTTTTACCTAAGATAGATCACGTCAAGTGCTTTTACTTCCTCCTAAAGGAAATGTTGAGTTTACACCAAATCACATGGAAATCTATCCAACATCTCTCCACAGGTTGTGACACAGGTCACTCAGAACCACAATCATATCAAACTTTTTGTGTTGCTACACAACAAATGAAGCCCCACAGTTAGTAAGTTTCAATCTTCAAAGAGTTGACCTGCTTGGTGACAATAGATGTAAACTCAGGGATCCCCTAACTCAATGAGATTAATCCTCTTCTGATCATGAATGTATTTACAGCATGTAATGGCAATCCATCTGACAGCATCAAAGATATTTAAATCCACTGACATCCTGACCGTTTATACTGAAAGTACCAGTAATACATCAGTACATAGACTTGTGTTTCATCATGTTCCTATTTTGTAACCAGCTTTCTGTCTAATTCTACGTCCACCTCAAGAATGATGCTGTGATTATGATGCAGCCTATGTAACTTAGAGCCTAGTCATTCACACTGTTTTTTATTTATATCTGTCCAACAGAGTTGAACTTGATCACATACATGCAGTGAAAAAATAAAAGGTGATCAGATAATGATAAAAAAGATGACACGTAAGATCACATAATAATAAAACATTTAATTTATGGGCGCCTTTCATGACACTCGAGGACACCTTACATGTATAAATACAAAATGAAAACAGTACAAACATATACAGCAACAGACTAATAAAAGAAACAGTAAATACTAAAAATTATACTGAGTACCCCAATCGGAATGAAAGCAAGTCTATAAAAATGGGTTTTAGGAAGTGATTTTGAAAGAAGTCACTGATTTGTGAGCCTTATCTCCTCAGGTGGGTCGTTCCAAAGCCGAGTTTCCCTGATGACAAAACCACGGTCACCTTTAGTTTTCAGTTTCAACTTTTGAACAGCCAGTCAGGCTCCACCTGAGGGTCTAGGGTCCATAAAGGTTTAACATGTCTGTGATGTAGCTTGGCACCAGGCCTCTGCATGCTTTAAAATTCATCAGTAAAATCTGACAGGGAGCCAATGGAGAGAAGCAAGTATCGTGGTGATGTGATGCCTGTTAAAACCAGTGAGAAGACTGCTTATTTGATAATAACAGTGTTAGAAGATAGCTTTATGTTTGTATTTATCAATGTAGGTTTAAACTTATAAATGTCCCATATGGCAGAAGCTTTGCGTGTTTAATTATGCTGTGGTAACATGTTCTATTGAACATGAACCACAGCACCATGATCAACTATTGATCTTTATAAACTAATAAAGTTTACAGTGCAGACAGACCTCATGATAAGAGATGAGCCAAGGGTAATAGAAGGAGTCCAGTGTGTGTGTGTGTGTGTGTGATACACATGTGTGTAGATCATGGTGACATTTCAAACTGTTTAGGAAAAAATACATTAAACAGAAACACCCTCGACCACAGTCACTCTCTGATTCTCTGTGTGTCCTAAGTGACCTCTGTGCAGGACTTCCTCCAGTGTCCACAGCATAATTAGATGGAGTTGAGACCATCTGCAATACATCCATCACTGACACACATACACACACACATACACACACACACACACACACACTGCTGCACTTGTAATGAAGACAGAGAGAGAGCGAGAGAGAGAGAGAGAGAGAGAGGGGCCACAGTCCACCTCTAATCAAGTTAACTCAGACATGTCCAGGTTAAAGGAAATTAATATTTGCTGCATGCTGCTCCCTGTGACTCCAGCTCAGCGGCTCTCGTCTGCATGGAGTGAGAGGCCTGATGACTCCACAAAGGTCAGGAAAATCAATCCATGTTTAACAAACACTTTGCATTACACATCATGAAATTGTATGTGTTTTTTGTATAGTTCAGCGAGTAGGGCGAGACACAAACATTGCCGGGGTCAGGGCTTTGTTTCCCTCAGGGGCCTGATGGACTGGAAGGTGGCTGAACACTTGCATGAAATGGCAAATGATTCCTGGGGGGTGTTTTGAGTGGAAGCTGTGAGTAAGTTGCACACTGAGACTAACCCTACAAGTGGGCATGTCTTGTGCATACAATATTAAATAATCTTATTTTCAAAGATACTGTGGAAACATTAGGTTTCATATTTTTGTGAAAAATGCTCACCTCCTAATTAAAGTTTTAAGTGATACTGTTGATTCATTCATATATGGGTTGAACATGGCTCATAACGCCACCCAGTGTTTCAAACAGTGTGGTATCCTCACCTCCTAGCGCTGCCTTGGACCAAAAGGTCTGGAGTTGTGGTTCCCATCCCTCTGCTGTTGGGTGGGATTGGAACTGCTCCCAGTTTAGCTCTCAGATCAAACTAAACAATTATGACTGAATGAAGTTAATTGTCGAATCAGCTCATCGTTCTGGGCAGCTTTCTTTGCGTGCCTTTCTGGTTCACAATCAGAGATGATGATGGCGGATCTTTAGCATGACTTCATATATTGTTATCTCCAGTATTCATACATTTATACACGTCCGTATATCCTCTTATAAATCATACGAAAATATGCTCCTCGACTTGCCTAAGAGCCATCACATTTTTACATTTTCTCCTGTATCAGAGTAATCCGGTGCAGACCCCAAAGCTCCCTTATTACAGGCACTGTGGTTCCAGACCGTAGAGCAGGATTAGGCAGTCTTTTGTCTCAGGGCCCACAGAGTCAAACTGGCACAAGTGGCTGGGATATGCTGAGCAAATGTGACAAATAGGGACAAACCAACACACAAGATCAACGATGCTGACCTATTAGGTAGATCAGGGATCAGTCATGTCGCATAACAAAATTAACTTAATCTACATTAAACACGTCGCTCAACTGTTCTCCAACATACCATGCTTTATATGTTTTATGGTTGCAATTTAAAAGGACTCTCTCCAAGACACTCTTTATGTTTCTGTTATCCCACCAACAAAGAGTTAGCCTGACGTTGTCAGACTCACAATTCTAGTCAGAATGTGAGTCTGAGACCGCTCCATTGGGCTGTGATTATGGGGCGTGTTTCAACTGACCAGGAAATAAAATTCCTCTTCGCTCAATTGGATAAACCTACAACCAATCAGAGCAACGTAGTATGTGACGTATGCTAAGCAACGCATTGTGAGTTTTTTACTAACGACGGGTTCACACCGGACACTTCAGCGCAGCGCCAAGCCTTAAATTACAGCTGGCTCTCATCCACTCCCATGTTAAAACTTTGTGCCGGTCACACCGGAGGCTGAAGCACCGCGAGGCAGCCTTGGCGCAGCGCGCTGCTTCAGCCTCCGGTGTGACCGGCACAAAGCCGAGCAGCGATCGTTTCGGCGTCGAGTCTATTTTTTGCGCTTGACGCGAGTGTATCGCATCAGGAAACACAGTGAAAAATGATTTTAAACGATATTGATGACACATTTTATATGATATAAATGATCAAATATGCATCCCATACTTTGAAGTCCCCTTCTGTTGTCCTGGAGTTTTAATTTGACCAATGACATTATTAAATGTCCCCCTCTGCCCATCCACTACAACCACACAAGCAGTGATACAGATAAAAAGAGAGAGAGAGGGGGCTACGTATTCTCCACATAGGCTTGAGTGGAGAATACATAATTTACCCCCGACACCCGACATTTAACGGAGCAAACAGCGAAGTTCTTCAACATGGATGACATTAAATTAATAATTGAAGTGGAGAAGTACAGTGAATTGTATGATCCTCGGAACATGTTGTATAAAGACAACACCAAGAAAGACAAATGTTGGGACGCTGTTGCTTAATGTCGGAGCAACAAGTAAGTATATGCTTTTAATCTACCGGATCAACGGGTGATATTATTAGCGCTGCCCGGCGGTTCAGCGTGGCTTCAGTGTCCGGTGTGAACAGCCGAGCGTCGGGGCGATAGGGATTAGCGCGGTGCTTTGGCGTCGCCTCCACGTTCTCTGTTCCTCTTTCAAAATGAATGTGCTGTCGATGTCTTCTAAAACAGACTCAATGGCAGCATCTACACATCTCAGCTCTCCAGTGGCAGGCATGTTTGTTGAAAACGAATTCAACCCAAGGACACTTTGATGACGTGGTTGATTACGTTACCGTTGATCATCTGTCCATCATCCTATAAAGCCAGCCCTGACAATCTGATTGGCCCGGTCGGGCATAATTTCTCCTCAACGGAGCGACTCCAGACCGAACTTCCCGACCTAAAATGTTGTGGGCGGGGCTAAGTTCGTCTGGCATCCAGGCTAACAAAGAGTGGCAGGAACATCCCGACTCTGAGCCTCTCTGCTGTGACTTTGATGAGACAGAGAAAGAGAATTGGGCGTAAAGTGAGCAGAAGACAGACAGAGTTTGTTTGGCATGGACACTAAACCGAGATCAACCAAGTAAGGCCAACAAAGGCAGACAGATGTAAATGTGAGGGGGACACTCTGTAAACTGGGTTGAAGTGACTGGACAGCTTGTGACATGAGTGACTGGGTACTGTGAGCTCCAGAGAGACAGACACAGAGATCAAGACAGAGGTTTTTAAAACAGGGGATAAGTAGACAAAAAGACTATCAGGTGAAGGCTTTAACAATTCTCAATGTTGAAAAAAACAAGAGACACCGCAACACAGGTGTAAGGTGCTGGAACTTTACCACTTGCTTTACAGAAGAGCCACCAAAGTACCAAAGGAGGAATTGAAGAAGAGGAAAAGAGAAAGTGGACGAGTAAAAAAACGAGTATTATGAATATCTGAGCATTTTTTTCTGGTTGATGAGCTAAAAGAGACAAAAGGCTGCAGGAGAGAAATCTACCTGCCGATGTTGTTAGGGACTAGTAAGTCATAACTTTAGCTTGTTCACTATAAATCTTGTGCTGTAAAGACATTTCGATAGAGGTTTAGCAAGTTTGCCAAACTAGCCCATCATATTTATGTACAATCTGTACCATTTCTTTCGACATTGGCTTCTGAGGTTGCCGGTTTCTTCTCTTCAGCTGCTCTGTGTGTGCAGCTGTGTGCACGGGGAGGCTCAGACTTCAAATCGTATTTGCGACAGAGAATTACACATCCCACCAGTAGAGGGGGCCCAAGTATGGTCGAGAGCGAATCTTGCATTATGTCGCTTTAAGCACTGATTTTGTCTCCTACAGAGAAATGTGGGAAAAAAAAACTATTTGAACTGCTAACTGCTATGTGGTCATTAGTTACTCATGAAATACCGTTTTCTGACATTTGTTCCTGAGTAGAGAGAATACAGAGCTTACAGGATCTAACACCACAGGCAGAAGCAGGACACAGAGGGACACTGGACGGGTCAATGAGACTTAACCATGTGAGACGGACGTGTCTACAGAGCCAGAGGGTGAGAGACACTGCTGAAGTGACTAGCCTGCAGATCGAACGCTAGGAACTTACTTTGCAGCCCTCACTGACGTACACGTGATTTTCAACTGATAAGAAGGCTGACACAACCGGACACACACACAACATCACACACATGCTCCAGTGGACACACACTTTCATCACACACATGCAGTCATGCAGTGACAGTGAGGCGAGCAGACACATTTTATAGGCTGAAGGGACGTTAAGGACTGGATGGTGACAGGTGTCGAAAGAAAGAGGGGGAACATAAGACAGGGGGAGTGTAGAGAGAAAATAGAGAGAAGGAGTAATGATGGCAAAAAAAAGAAAGAAAGAGAGAGAGGTGATCTACATGCCATGACACATTTCCACCCCAACATCTACATTGTGTGTGTGTGTGTGTGTGTGTGTGTGTGTGCGTGCGTGTGTGTGTGTGTCACCTCACATCTCTTTTCCAGTGAATGACTGTGACCACACCATGAAGACAGTTTGTATTTCTTGACCTCGGACAGAGACAGGTCTCCTGAAACCAAACCGTCACATCAAAACAGCTCCAGTGAGTTTACAATTAATTATAAAACACATCCTCATCACTCACGTGGGACAGTGTGTGATGTCAAATTATCTCAAAGAGGTCAACATGAAGTCAAGTCAGAGAATAGCACAGACAGGCTGGCCTTTAAAAAGTAATATTAAAGCCTCAGTGCTAATATTGCTACATGTCTGCTGGTGTAACACTGGTTAAAGTGAGTGGTAATTTCGTGGTGGTGGTAAGGTTAGGCATGAATTGGTCTTAGGTAAGGATAACATTACAATTAATGGAAGCCAATACAAATCCCTACTGTACCAATAGTCCTGATAAGTGTGTGTGTATGTGTGCGTGTTGACTTTATACTTGGGCAATATCTTCTCACAAACATGAATCTGCTCTCCAGTACTGGTCAATGGAACAGTAATGACTTCATACACAAAACGTAGCTGATGGAAGCTTGTACAAAAACGGAAACTGTTCCTCAGCTACAAAAAAAATAACTTCACCGTACCCACTTCAATTAAGATTGCACATTAGGACACTGCAAACATGGCTTTAGTGAACACTTGAATCAACCTGACGAATCAGTGTGCAAAGTGTATTAAACTGCAGGTTACCATAGAAACATACCTAATGTTTTGGCCTCTCTTTTCTATTTGAGAGCAGGAGAGCAATAATGACAGCGGGCAGTGGATCTCCGTTAAAGGTTTGACTTATATCAATTTGATTCATGTTATTCACAGACATGCATGTGCAGTTGATGCTTAGCTCCTCGCCAAGCAAAAGTGATGGAAATATATGAACAGAGCTCGACTTTTTTTTCTTTTTCTCCATCAGACTTATATTTCACATATTCAAATAATTGTGCAGCTCTATGCATTTTAAAATGTGTCCCCCAGTAGCCTACATTACAATGTTTTCCAATCATTTATCCTCTAATCACTCTGGGGGGTCATTCCAGCCTGTTTCCAAACCACTGAGCTGTCGCCTCCTCACAGCGAGTAGAAATACCAGGACCGAGGAAGGAAACATGGAAACATGACTGTATTTCTTATACCAGAAAGATGTGAACTGAATATATTGTCACACGTTCTCCTCTTGCTATTCATCCGGGCACGGTTTCTTAGATTTGTCTTTTGTTGGAAGATCAGTCTGTTTCTTCAAATAAGGGTGAAACAGATCAATAAATTACACTCCAGCGGAAGTTCAAATAAATCCCACATTTAGGGACGCACACTCGAGTCATCTCTCCCGTACGTATAGACGATACTATCTATAAATCTGTGCCTGGAGTGAAAAACGAAAACAGAGCGTTAAATCTGAAAATTGCTTGTGAAATCTTTGCCTTCCATCAAGCTAAAAATGGTACATGTTGGGAATCTGTTTGCACAGAATAATTGCCGTGCTTGCTGGATCATTTTCCGTTATGATCCGATGAAGAGCCTCTTACGTAAAAAACTAAAAGCAAGATTTTGGTTCATTACAATTCCTATTTTGTGTTTTGAATCGTTATTTATATCACTTGTGAAAACATTCTACTCACCCATATAACTGCTGAGATGGATGGAAAAAGCAGCTTTACAATAAAGATTTGAATGAATACGTGATCGTATAGTGAAAGAGGTGGTTTTGTTTGAGGTCAAACCGCTCAACAGTGTATGATTTACTAAGAACTGAAAATACACTCAGGCGTCTCCTTATGTAACCGCATTTAAATTGTTGATTGTTATTTGGATCTGCACCAAATTGCCCACACTGGTTTAAACACGCAATATGCACCAACCTTTCACAAAATTTCATGGAAATTGGTTGCACAGTTTTTGTGTAATCCTGCTAACAAACAAACAAACAAACAAACAGACAGAGGCAGATGAAGAAACCCTATTGACGGAGGTAATTAGTGATAGTGATTATACATCGAGCAAGATTCCCCTCTCAGATAGAATGACAACATCGGTGGATCCAGCCAGCAAAGCCAGTCAAACAACTGCTTGTTTCCATTTCTAACAATAGTATTTTTTTATGCAGGATAAAGGTGGTTCCATAACATAAACCAAGTCATTATTATTGCAACCAGGAAAATAAAGTTCACATAGTAACGAGAATGTTTCCTTGTCCAAGTAAAAGTTCTTATTTTAACCCATATCAAGATCTTTGCCTAAACCCCAACAGGTCAGGTATGTGTCCAAACCTGACTTAACTTTAGCCAATGCTCTTTGACATTGTGAGATGTATTTTTCAGCTGTGACAAATGATGTCACCCTGTGTTACGTAGGATCGAGGCAGAGAACATTTCACCGTTTCTGCAAGACTGAAGTTACACTGGTGAAGGGACTCGCCTTCAGATCCAAAATTAGGAGGTTACTTTACAGCCTGCGTTGACTTATATGATTTTCCACTGATAGCAGGGCTGACACAACCAGACACACACAAACGAACCCACACAACCCATGCTCCAGTGCAGCTGGACACACACTGTGTCTTTTGGAGCTGGCAACCTTTCACATTCCCCGAATGGCTTCTCAACAGCAATTAGCAACTTCTCTAAAACTAGGGACGGGTGTGTGTGTGTGTGTGTTCTCTCCTTCCGTTGTGAGATATAAGAATGTGTTGAGATGATTAAACTCATATTTAATGTGACAGTGAAGTAGCAGAAACTTTTTGTTACTTCATAACTGCAGAAACATCACATTCAGTTCTACTCCAACACTGTAGGAAAGTTCCAGAGCCCTGTGTACCAACATTAATTGAGAACATAATGACTTTGCTAATGACTTGAGGCGCACTTCATTGTTTTGCCCTGTGTGCCCTCTGAGATGATGTAGTAGAAGTGCAATTTGTGTGATTTATTCAACTTCAACAGCCCTTCTAGTCATTTTGTCTAGGCTTTATGTTCACATACCTGGGGTAATATATATTCAAATTAGTAGATATAACTATAATAAAATTAGATAAGTGCTTGTTATGTAAACAAATTTAATGAAAGTGTGTTTTAAACTGCAGGGAAAGGAAAAGTACATAATGTCTTGAGGAACCGTTAAAAGCTCCAAATGAGCTCTTCAGCATTAATATCAAAAGAGCAAATAACAAAACGTGTGCAGGTCAGGTGCACGGAAGGGGAACACACAGTAGTTCTGTAATGGATCCTCTGAATGGAGGACTACAGTGGACCCTACCATAGACTCACCTGTCTCCCCAGAAATCGTCTTTATTTACAGATAACATGTTTTGCCAATTACTTCCCTTCCGGCACTTTTTGTAGTGTATAAGGCACAAGAGGTCTCAGACCAGATCAAAGTAAACAATGGTTCAGATTGTTTTCAGTGTGAATTTATTTTAGGACTAATTGTAGGACGTTGAGACAGCATCAAACAACAGAAAGAGAAAAAAGAAGAGGTGGCTGCTGGCAGGATTGCATGTAGTCTTTGCCTTCAACGATATAATGCTTGAATGACGATCCAAATATAAAGATTATCTATATATATTCCAAAAAGTCAGTGTATACAATCAGCTGAATAGTGAACACACAGACACACGCCTGTCTACAAACCAACCAATATCAAGTATAGGTAGACACAGCCCACGTTTGACAACTGGACATTATGTATGTCATACAACTCTTTAGTGCGCCCTCTAGATCTCATGTTAAACCCAAACTAACCTGATCAATGTAACTGATGTCACAAAGACCGTGTTCTGACCATGGGCCAGACTCAGGTGCTGAAATGCCTTTTAATGAAAGATTGTGGTTTTGGTTAGATTTTAGTATTTTATAAGGACAGGAAACAGTAATATAGTAGAACTGAAAATAAACATTGAAAATGTAAATATATTAAGAATACACTTGTGTACATGTAGCAAAATGAGAAGCAAAAAATGTTTTCATAAAGGCCAATAAGCTCTTTGGTACTATCAACAGAGTAATGGGCTCTATGGAGACCCTGCTCCTGGGTTTCCCTGGGTCCTCCCCTGAACACAGAATACATGAATTGTTTCTTATGGTGCTCGTCTTCTTCTTCTCTCCAGCTGCGTCCTCTGAACTCTTCACATTCAGTCTGAACTCACCTGAAGCGAAACAGAAACTTAAAAAGGGTCAAATACTAAAAGACACAGAAGAGTTCACGTCATTGAAAAGGCCCCTGAAAACATCAGCCATGATGGCGAGCTGCCCTGATGTCCACATGATGAACGTGCAACTTGAACCTGCTAACCTTTTGGACCAATTAGCATCATATCACTTCTGAAAGCAAAGGTGTCCCTGCACTCAACACACACACACACATACACACACACACACTAACACAAGAGTTGAACACACGTAGGTTAAAAATCATAGATACACACAAACTTCACTCCAAACCCCCGCCCCATCTGTTGCGTGGCCCCTGTCAACTAAGTGTCACCTGATGACATCATAAGCTTGTCAACCTTTCCCCTCATCACACACACACACACACACACACACACACACACACACACACACACACACACACACACTCACTCAATTGGTCTGACACAAGCAAAACACTGCGTGTGACACCTCCTGTCTTGTCCTTTTTGTTTTGTGTCCTCCACTCACCTCTTCCTCTTCCTCTTTCTTTCTGCCCTCGTTTACTCTTCTCGTCCCTCCTCGTCCTCCTCACTCCTCCTGTGTGATTAACCTCCTTCCTCTCTGTTCTCCTCCCCATATCCACATTTTGAAACACCAGAAAGATTGCAACTTCCCCCCTCCTCTCAAATCCTGCCCCCTCACTTTAACACTCTCACCCCTCTTCTCCTCCTCTCCTGTCCAAACTAACTTTATTCGTCTGTGTGAACTGTTTTGATTGTGTAGTTGAAGTGACACAGCAGGATTATTCACTCCCCAGCCTGTCCTCTCTTTACTCCATCACCTTGACCACCCACAGTTGCAGAAACAGGAACCACAAAAAATGCACGCACACATACACGCTATGACCTGTATGTGCAAGCAAACATGGAAGGAAACAAGGTTTTATATAATTGCATGTAGTTAAAACTGCTATGGAATATTTTCATCATGGGCTGCATGGGTAAACTTATAAAACCCAACAGAGACCATATATAGTCTATATCTAATCAATTTCTGGTTATTTAAAATGAACAATTTCGGGTTTTATTAAACTGACCTGTTTTTTAAAGTGCATGTACCCCACATGTTAAATTCAAAGTTTGCAGATAATTGTGGATGAGTGAGGTATACACACATAAGGAAAACATATGTGTAAATAACATAACATCTGCACACATTATTATGATGTGAACTAATAATGCTAGTGATTGTTGCCAGTTATGCTTTCCTCTGGTTGCAGCTGAAATTAACTTTATCGTTATTTTCATACTTAACAAAATAGGATCTTACATATACAAGTGCTTTATGGTAAAAATTATTAACTCATTATTGGTGTATCTGTGTAGACTATGTATAATTTTCATCACATTGTATGTGTCCTTAACCCTCCCCACCACAGTGTTATAGTTTCTTGCTAATGCCTCTTATCCTATCAGAATGAATGTGCATCTTCCTCAGAGAAATATTGCACACAAGCAGTTATGCAACGTAACCCTTACACCCTGTCATGTATATGCACTCACATAAACTGACTCACCCGACCAACAATTGAATCACTGCCAAAGTAACGTAAAAGGTCCAGTGTGTAAGATTTATGTGAAAGGGATCTGTTGGCAAAATTTAATATTGAATAATCCTTGTGATGTTTTCACTAGTGTGCTTTGTTTTCTTTCCTAGAATGGGCCCGTGCTATTTAAATACTTTATATTCACATCCGGAGCGGGTGCCTTTTCTACTAAGGCCGCCATGTTTTTTACAGTAGCCCAGACTGGACAAACTAAACACCTTTTGAGTTGTTATAAAAACTGAAGCCTACCCAAGTTTATTTTTCATGTTTGGAAGGGGAGGGTGAGGTGAGGGGTATTCGGGTGCAACATGCAACTCCACCACGAGATGTCACTCAATACTACACACTGAACCTTTAAACACCAATTTAGGCAAACAGGGTTTTTCAACCCTGAATTTCATTGTGTGAACTCCCCCTGTAATAGACTATAGACAATCTCAAGCACACTAATGTGGAAAAGGTTTTTATATTCAGGGTTAGTGTTGATTTAAGTGTAGCCAATCAGTCTCAAGTACAAATAATACCTGATGAGGGTCCAATCAGCAAAGAGTTTCCACAACCAATTCTCTAAAAAGTAAGTATTTATCCACTTCAGCAGTTCTGCAAAACTTGACTTGTTTGCAGATATTTCCTTGTCCAGATTTGTGCAGTGATATTCATGAGAGTTTGGGTTTGTTCTGATTTCCTATACCTGGAACCACACAAGCTCCCCGCAGTGTGTAGAACTCACATATTTTAAAGTCTAAATTATTGATTTATTCAATTTAGATTATTCACTGAACCAATGAAAATTCGGATCTGAAAACAGACTCATCTAATCAGCTGTTAAATGTATGACGGTGAGCCTGTGCCCATTTGAGTGGAACTTTTATTGTCCTCTGCTTTGTTCCACTGTTTCCAAAGCTAGAAAGCTGACAGCCAGACTCATGGGTAATTGTTTAAAGAGACGAGTCCTGGAGACGGCTCATTAATATTGATCAGAGGACTGATTTACAGACCGTCTGACAGCTCCCTGGGATATGAGCACATCGTTGTTCGACAGATTTTCGAGGCACTATGAAACCAATCTTCTTTGAGATGTAAAAATAAGTGTCTATTTTACAGTCCGCAGTAAAGACAGTTTGACTGATCATAAATTACTGGACATAATCACGATCATTGAATATGAGTACTGCTAAGATAATAGTGATGCATTTTTGAATTGCATTTAGATATCCAAAGTAAAAACAAGTGAAACATAAGACTGCATGTATTCATGTGGTTATATCAGCAGTGGGACTGTGTAATCTGTAAGGGATTGTTACACTTGCTTTAGTTGCTTTAGTTTTATTGCCACATCACTCATCAACCACATTCAGCTGCCAGTCAAATTAGTCAAATAACTCAATGGTATCTATTTTAACAGCCCCAAACAACAGACAAACCATCCAGCAATGAGCTTTTGAACATACTGAAGCATTTGCCAGTCAAGGATTAAAGGAATTTATTCCCTCAGTAGTTGGTGGAAACTAAGATAGAGCTACAAACAGTCATTTTCATTTCTAGGGGTGTCAAAACAAGTCTGTAAATGGTGGTCAAATTCATCACAAGTCAATATAAGATGTTGGAAAAATAACTAGAAAGATGTGAAATGATTTCACCCTAGAGGCACAAAATATCAGGAAATGAACCAGAACACAAAAATATCTAACTGTTATATCTAGTGGATGTTGTTTTGACCTCAATGAAATGGGGAAATGTATACCCTCTACCCATTGTATATGTTTAATAATAATGTTGTATTAAAAATGACAACCTATTTCATATCATATGGTAAATGATTGATTAATCTAAATGAGCTTTAGATAGCATCAAACCATGCTGTCTTCAAGTTTTCTGACACTATCAAAGGTTGTGATTTCTAAAAGTTCGGCAGCACTCAGTTTGACTCACTGCTGCAGTTATTGAAGCCTAAACAACTGTTATTAATTTGTTGACATCAGCATCTTCTAAAGCACACACCAGAGTGGACATGGTGTCAAGCTGTTGTATGATCCTGCCGCTCAACTCCCTGACCTCAGTGTTTGAACTTGAAAATGAGTTTCACATTATGGCACAATGCATTATTAATAATATAATGTACCCTGGGGTCTGAAATAACATTCTTATATTTAAAATCAGTCCAAAGCAAAAGTCAAAAATCTCTCTGTCTTATCTCAGCTGCCATAGCAACTACTTTCCTCCCTCTGGTATTATTATGCTTAGATAGAAAATAATAGAATATTGACAGAAATGCAAATCACAAATCAAAAACGAAATTCAACAAGTCCAGACAGGCGATTAAATCTAAGGGGGGGGGGGGGGGGGGTCTGTATCACTCATACACCCACCAGCCTTTGGGGGAAAATGTTCAGACAAACAAGATAGAGAGTTTGATTTAATAAGCCTCCTCCCTTCAGAGAAGGCTTACTGAGCACACAGCTCCTCTTCATCACTGACGCCCTGCTTCACACTCACATGATTACACTCGTTCACAGCACGACCTGTCTGCTGAAATCATGTTCCACTATTGCCGGACCTAAAGAAGCTTTACGGTCTCGGAGCCTTCAGCAGAAGAGTAGATACCCCGCGTCCTCAAAAGATGCTAGATGTCTGACACACAAGACATGAAGGTGCTCAGATTCCATAAAAGGCCTTGCATTGATGATTTGTTGTTAAAACCACACTGCATACAATATGAAGGGTTTGCAGAAAATATGGAGGAGGGAAATACACGGCTGCAAAAAACAATTTGTTAAGTGAAGTCTCTTGGGACCGAAATAATTTGCTGTAGATCAAAAACACCTACAAACTTGTTTTGGCCAGAGTTTTATAAGAAGATCAATAGCACTTTTAAGCTTGTGTGTTGACTAAGGAGCTATGGCTTCGCTTCCAAAAAGACAAGAAGCAGGGGAAACAGCATGCCTGGCCTTTGCCTACCAGCTATAGACTCTGTGTTCATAAAGATGGACGACACCTCTCCCTTTCCTCCAATATCCAGAAATGAAGCTAAACTAAAAAAGCAGTAGTGCTCCACTGTTACCTGTCTTAACAGGTCCTCAGCATGTGCCTTTGTTTTGGAAGGAGTGAAAAAAAGACATCAATTGAACATTAAGATACAAAAAATATAATGTATATGTCAGTAAAGACTATCTTCGAACAATACTTCCCCCTCCTCTTGTGGTCAAATGGAACATTGAACCTGAGACCATGTGGATCATAAAGAGGCAGCAATATTAAAATGAGACTGTTTCATTACCAGGGGCTTTAAAACCAAACGTTTAAAAAATAATTAACACTTAAACATACATCAGTAAGATCAGAAATACCTAAAATGACACTAGCTATCCCTTCAAGAAAAATGGATTCTGGCATATGCTTTTAGTTTGGTCCATGTCCAATTCACTAGCACGGAGAAAGCAGGATTCACGATCTACTGCAGCTAGCCACCAGGTGGTGATCATGTATCTTTGACTTTTTTCTTTCTGGAGCTGTCATCTGGGTCGTCACCAACTGAGTGAGAGGAGAATCAAACTTTTCAAGATGTCTCTCCTACATGGTGATCCAGCAATAGAGCTATGGAATCTGGAGAAACCACAAGGGAAATACCTAATAAGATACAAGTTAATGATGATGAATTGATGATGAAAAAAAAGGGATTTAATTACATTTCGGCCAGAGGATAGGGGGCACTGTTGATTCACTCTGCAAACTGTTTGGTGTTTAAAGCCCATGGCATAACAATTCTACTAAGTGATTGTAAATGTTTCCCACATGGATTAAAGGAGCTCTCAGCTGTGGACAACACTTTCCCATTCACAAGTGCAGAGTGTGAAAATGCAGCATTCTTCTCACATCCAATACAACTGACCCAATTCAACCTCATGTTATATGGGAGATAATGTGAGGTGGGTATAATGGATCTAAGGAGGAATTTGAGGTTTGCTGTGGTTTATATGCAGAAGCAGCTGTTGTAAGATGAGAAAGACTTTGTTGGATGAACAGGAAGGAGTAAATTATTTGTTAAAAAAAGTCTGATTTACAAGTGAAGCACTTCTACATAGAAGAAGACCTATGGTGTAAAGTTCCCGAGAGATGTCAACGTGAGCTATTGTCAGGCTTATCATTTTCTAAAAGGCGCCTTCAGGGTAAAACAATACCTGGAAATGAATCCATAATGCATGTGGATTTATATCAGGGTTAAACAGACAAGATCTCGAATTTGGATTTCTGCTGCAATTCAAAACACAAGAGGAGCAGGACATGAAGTAGCAGCTTGTTATATTTGAGGAAAACAGGGGCCAGCAGTCAAAATTCTTCCCAAACACAGGAATTATGTTTTATGTATCTGGAGATTGCTTGTGCAAACATGAAAGAAAAAAGTCCAAATAAAGTTCTTCCTGTTTTATTCAACCTCTCAACTCAAAACATCGGATCCAAAAAAGAGGAAAAAAGAAGGGATGAAAGGTAGACAAAGGAAAAGCTGAAGAAGGATGAGACAGGAAAGACGGGTTCAGAGACAGATAATCATTGTTAAGTAGATCGAGTGGAGAAAGGAGTGGCTACAGAGGAACAGAGGGAGACATAATTATCACTCTGCAGATAGATAGAAGGAGTCGAGTTCTGCTGAGGCCAGCTGCATGCTGATTCTGCCTCATTTACTTTAACGTCTCCCCCTCCTCTCTTCCTCCACACATACACTGTTTCCTTATGTTTCACTTTGAGCACAATGGATCATTTGACTGGAGAGGAGGAAGAGGGGGAAAGGCAGGTTGGCGGGAAGCGAGAAGAGAGGAAGAGGAAAGAGTGATGGTGAGGAATTAAGGAAGAGGGAAAGAGAAGGATGTACATTTTGAGAGAAAATCAGGGGTTTGAGTCAAGCAGCCGCAGTTTCCTTAACTCACTCATTATCTACTCACAAGTACGCCGATGGAGGGG